>NW_026992266.1:0-288722 GCF_028769735.1 Zonotrichia leucophrys gambelii
CCCAGCAGCCATTCCTGGGCTGACTCGGCCCCTTTTCAGTCTTGTGTCCCAGCACCCATTACTCGGCAGATAGTGTCTCTCTTGGCTCTGTGTCCCAGCAGCCATTCCTGGGCTGATTGTTCCTCTCTCCCTGGATCTGTGTCCCAGCACCCATTCCTGGGCTCAGTGTTCCACTGTCGTCCCAGGCTCTGAGTCCAAGCACCTATTCCTGGGCGGATTGTGCCTCTCTCCCATGCTCTTTGTCTAAGCACGCATTCCAGGGCTGGCTGCCCCCCCTTCATGCTTTTTGTCCAGCATCCAATTCCTGGGCTGACTGTGCCTCTCTCCCTATCTCTGTTTCCCAGCACAGGTTCCTGGGCTCAGTGTTCCTCTCTCCCAGGCTCTGTTTCCGAGTACCCATTCCTGGGCTAACTGTGCCTCTCACCGTGGATCTGTGTCCCAGCACCCATTCCTGGGCTGACTCTGCCTCTTTTCCAGGATCTGTGTCCAAGCACCCACTCCTGGTCTGACTGTGCCTCTCTCCCAGGCTCTGTGTCCCAGCACCCATTCCTGGGCTGACTCTGCCTCTAAGCCAGGCTCTGTGTCCCAGCACCCATTCCTGGGCTGACTGTGCCTCTGTCCCTGGATCTGTGTCCCAGCTCCCATTCCTGGGCAGACTGTGCCTCTCTCCCATGCTCGGTGTCCCAGCACCCATTTCTGGGAAGACTGTGCCTTTCTCCCTGGATCTGTGTCCCACCTCCCATTCCTGGGCTGACTCGGCCTCTATGCCAGGCTCTGGGCCAAGCACCCATTCCCGGGCTGACTGCGCCCCCTTCAGGCTCTGTGTCCCAGTTCACATTTTTGGGCTCAGCGTTCCTCTCTCCCAGGCTCTGTGTCCCAGCACCCATTCCTGGGCTGACTGTGCCTCTCTCCCTGGCTCTGTGTCCCAGCGCCCATTCCTAGGCTAACTGTGCCTCTCTCTCTGGCACTGTGTCCCAGCAGCCATTCCTGCTTTGACTGTGTCTCTGCCCGGCTCTGTGTCCCAGCACCCTTTCCTGGGCTGACTCTGCCTCTATGCCAGGCTCTTTATCCAAGCACCCATTCCTTGGCTGACTGTGCCTCTCTCCCTGGCTCTGTTTCCCAGCACCCATTCCTGTTCTCAGTGTTCCTCTCTCCCAGGCTCTGTGTTCCAGCAGCCATTCCTGGGCTGACTGTTCCTCTCTTCCCGGATCTGTGTCCCAGCACCCATTCCTGGGCTGACTCGGCCCCTTTTCAGTCTTGTGTCCCAGCACCCATTACTCGGCAGATAGTGTCTCTCTTGGCTCTGTGTCCCAGCAGCCATTCCTGGGCTGATTGTTCCTCTCTCCCTGGATCTGTGTCCCTGCACCCATACCTGGGCTTACTTTGCCTCTCTCGCATGCTCTGTGTCCCAGCACCCATTCCTGGGCGGATTGTGCCTCTCTCCCATGCTCTTTGTCTAAGCACGCATTCCAGGGCTGGCTGCCCCCCCTTCATGCTTTTTGTCCAGCATCCAATTCCTGGGCTGACTGTGCCTCTCTCCCTATCTCTGTTTCCCAGCTGAGCCAGTATGATCTCCCTCTCAAATACATATGCATGCAATTTCACAATAGGTTCAAACATATTCATTCCACTGATTTTGTGTGACACTTGCAATGGACAAAAGGGCACCACAGAGGTCCTGTATGGCCTTTTATTGCCCACATCTACCATGCCTATGGGGTTGCTACTCGTAGTAGGTGTATCTTTGTGGTGAGTACAGAGGCGAACTCAGTCTTGGCCTCTAGTCTCTGTTGTATTAAGACAGTTGAGTAATCACAGAGGTCCAGTATGGCCTTTTTGCCCCCACCTTACCATGCCTACAGGGTTGCTACCCACAGCAGTGCTATGGAATCTTCTTGGTGGTGAACACGGGGGCCAGCCTGGTCTTGCTCTCTATTTTTTGTCTTACTCTACTTGTTGATTCTTAAGGAGACTTCTCCAATACTTCTTACGGTTCCCTGTGTACTTCCTCTCAACAGATGCTTGCAATTCCCATCTATTAAAACAGGAAGACAGTCCTTGAGCTGGCTGGTTGAAGTGTGAACCTACTTTTTGGACATCCTGATGTTTCTCTGGTTATCTCTCGGTCTCTGCTTGAGAGTCAATATTGTCTCACCAAGTCTGGATGGTATAGTCCATTCTTTGGGTTCTTCTACTAGTCCTTTAACTCTGTTGGCATGAGTCCATCCCTGCTCTGTAGTTCACACAGCCTATTTGGTGGTGAACAGTACTTGAAAGGGACCTTCTCACATAGGAGTTAAAGGCTGATCTGTCCATGACTTAATCATCACCCAATCTCTGGTGTTAATATTAGGGATTCTGAAATTTAGAGTGGTAGTTCGAGGAATTTTCCCTTTATGTCTTAGCCCTTCTAAGGTTTGTGCTGTAGACATATTTCTGGGCATTGTCTTCCCCTTCCTCATAGGTGGCAACTTTCTGGGGCAAGGTTAAAAAGAAAGGGTACCTGTGACAGTGTTCACAGGGGTCTTAGGATGAGGGAAGAGATGAGGGTCTGACTTAATGTTTCAGAAGGCTTGATTTATTGTTTTATGATATATATTATATTAAAACTATACTAAAAGAACAGAAGAAAAGATTTCATCAGAGGGCTAGCTAAGAATAGAATAAGAAGGAATGATAAAAAAAGCTTGTGTCTCGGGCAGAAAGTCTGAGCCAGCTGACTATGATTGGCTATTAATTAGAAACTACTGTTTTGCGGAGAAAAAAAAAGTACTCCACAACTTTGTAAAAGTTGTAAAGCCGGTATGTTTTATTACAGCGCTGGACGCATGCGGAGATTGCTCTCCTCAAAAAAGGCATGTGTATTTCTGAGAACTTCAGATCTCTTTTTATCTCTCTCTCAAATACATATGCATACAGTTTCACAATAGGTTCATACATATTCATTTTTATGGGTTTTGCGTGACATTTGCCGCTAGTTCCTTTTTATAAGAAAGAATTCTGAGGTCAGGTTGACTTGCCCTTACAGCAGTCCTTATCTCTCTCTATTATCTTTTGTCTCCCCCACTTTATCTCTGTCTTTCACTGAAGTAACTTCACTGAGCTTAGGCCTTGCAGTCTGGCTACATAACTATGGTTTCTAACTACAGACTCAACTCAAAAATGTACATTTCACCTGAATTAAAATGGATTTCTATCCTGGAAAATTTTCACTTTGCCTCACGACTCTATGAGACCAATCACAGATCCACCTGTTGCATTCCACAGCAGCAGATAATCATTGTTTATATTTTGTTCCTGAGGCCTCTTAGCTTCTCAGGAGAAAAAATCCTAAGGAAAGGATTTTTCAGAAAATATCATGGCTACAGGTAACTCAAAGATCATTTCCTAGGGTAAGACTCCTAGATCTGACCAGAGTTGGGTTCTAATTCTTAACAAAGCTAAAGGGAGGCATTTTATCCATGACATTTAGTTTTCAATCATTAGCTAATGTGGTGGTTTGACCAGGAAGGAGTGGGAATTCTGGGATGCTGTGGTCAAACCAATGGATGTTCTGAGTTTCATACTGACACCTGGTGTAGCCAGTGGGGTTTGGACACACCTCCGAGAATACACAGGGGTTAAAAGCAGGGCTCTGGCCCTGGGAGGCTCTCTTGGGACGTCGCGGCGAAGAGGTCAGATCTCCCCCCCCGTCCAGCCGCTGCTGCTGGGCGGGGGAGGGGCAGCCACGTGGTAGGCCCTGGGCCTGGACAGAGATGGGAGGTGAGGAGGCCTTCGAGGATGGAAGGGTGGAAGACCCCAGGGAGTCAGCCCTCGGGCAGCCATTCCCCCCCCCCCCGGAGAGAGAGAGAGAGAGAGAGCCGGCGACACCGAATGTGATAGCAGCCGGCCCAGGAGGAGAAACGGGGGGGGAAGAGTGCCCGGCCGGAGCGGCAGCGTGTGTGGGAGTGCCGCAGCTCCGGGACAGAGACTGAAAGTTTTAACCCCTTTCTTTCATGATTGGGGCCTTGCAAAAATGCTAATTCTCCTCGAAGCTGAATAAGAAGGGAGATAAGAGATGAGATGAGACAAGGACCTGGCCCGAAGAACGTGGAGATGATTGAATGGGAAGAGATGATTTGGAGTGGCCTTTTGGCTGGACTTTTCTTGTGGCCATGGACTCAGTTGTTCCTGTGACACAGAGACTGCACTTAGGGGGAAGCAGTGGCTCAGAACCAGGAGGGTTCATCGTGAGGACCCCCCGGCCCCAGGGGGTTGGAAAAATATGGGGGGGACAGATGTCCCAAAGCAGAGACTGTGCCTTTTTGGAGTGAGACAAGGCATCCTTGAAAGACAACCCTAAAAGCAGCTCTGATCCATGCGCGGTGGTGAGAGCACTGGGCATGGAAGGAAGATGTCACAAGCGGCAAAAGGACTTTTTTTCCGGGCGGTGCCGAAGTGACAGGGAAGCACACGAGGTTTCAGTGTGTTTCCAGGGGAAGCCTATGGAACAAGAAGGACTCCTTTCCTCTTCATGAACTGCAGTTTGAGTATACTAAAGTGTGGTGCCAAGGCTGGGCAGTTGGTGATTTGGGAGAATGTATCGGACTGAGAAAGTCAGGTAGTGGGGAGGAGGAAAGTGGTTTTTTTGTAAGGTCTTCAATTTTTTTCTTTTCCTTATAGTTTTTCCCTATTTTCCTGTAGTTTAGGTAATAAAGTGTTCTTTATGTTTAAGCTAAAGCCTGTTTTGCTTATTCCTGGTCACATCTCACAGCAGACACCAGGGTGAGGGCATTTTCATGGGGGGCACTGGCTCTGTGCCAGGCTCAAACCATGACAGCTTATTTAAGAGTTCTTTAAATAGTTTGATTCATCCTCTGAACATGACCAGAACTCTGTGGATGCCACAGAGTGTGTGACTCCTATCTTACTCCCAGGGCTTGAACAACTTTCTACAATATCTTAGATGTGAAATGAGTTCCCCCATCTGAATCAATCCTATTCACCATCCCATACTGGGGAATGATTGATTCTAGAAGGGTTGTACCTGGAGAAGCTCAGTAAAGTCTACTTGGATGTTTTGGAAGGACCGTAAGGCTAGTTTCTGCCCTCCTCTGGGTGCTTTTCTCAAGACTTTCCTATTCAATTGTTGACATACCATATACCATTCAGTTTTTTGCTTAGCTATTCCAAAAATTAATATGCAGTCTCGGTCCCTTAGGAATTTATCGCTTAGTGCTTGAGTACCCCAATGTGTTTTACTATGCATGCCTTCTAGCATTTTTTCTTGGCAAGAGGTTCATTTAACACTTGCCTCCCATCTGCTAATCTCCATTTCTATGGGAAATGCTGGGTGCCCCCCCGACAAAGGAAGATATGATGCATCTGACTCCATCTGATCAGAAGGGTAATTAATTACGTTATTATACTATATTACTCTATACTATATTACACTATATTACATTTCATCTAAACTGAATCTGCCAAGCACTCAGCTGCACTGAACTGCGCAGAATCCCATGACTGTCAGCCGACAGTCCCGACACACACACACACACACACACACATGGATTCAATTGGTCAGTGAATCAAAACACTCATACCAGAATCCAATTTCCAATTCGCTTCAGGTAAACAATCTTCCACAATACATTCCACTTGTGAACAGTGCAGGCGCAGCAAATGAGATAAGAATTGTTTTGATCATTCTTTTCTCTGCTTCTCTCACTGCTTCTCTCAGGTTCAGAGAATGTGAATCCCACACACTTTCCCTTGTTTTCCTTCTTGGCTCCTATTTTAAGGGGTACTCTCTTCTGTCTGACTGAATACGAGGACTTCTTGCATTTCTTTCATGGAGGTTTAACACCATCATTAGTTTTTCTGTCCCTGATTTGGCTGCATTCTTAGCTTCTAAATCTGCTAAATTGTTCCCTCGTACCTCTTGAGTCACCCCTTTTTGATGTCCTTTAACATATACTACTGTCACTTCCTCTGGTAATTGTAAGGTTTCTAATACCTCCAAAATAAGCTTTTCCTGAATCAGTTCCTTTCCCTTTGAATTTAACAGCCTCCTCTCTTCCCAAATTTTTCCAAAGGTATGCACTACTCCAAAAGCATACTTTGAGTCTATGTACATTGTTCCTCTTTTTTGTATTGATAGTTCTAGAGCTCATTTTAGGGCATACAACTCACATGCTTGGGCTGATCAGTTGGAAGGTAACTTTGCCTTCTCTATGGCCACTAACGCTTCATCTATTATAGTGTACCCTGATACCCGGTGTCCCTGGATTACACTTGAAGATCCACTGATGTACAATCATTTTCCTGCTTGGAGTGATTGATCCGTTAGGTCCTTTCTTACTCTAGTTTGATAGTTTATAACCTCTAGGCAATTATGCACCAGTCCCTCATCTGGTTCTCCATACAAAAACTGGGCAGAGTTGAGTTGGTTACTCACTATTAGCTCTAAATCATTATCTATTAAGATGGCTTCATATTTCAGCATTCAGGAATCAGTGAGCCATTTCTCAGCCTTTTGGCTTAGGATACTTCTAACTGAGTGTAGAGTATATATTTTCAATTTTCTTCCAAAGGTTAATTTCTTGCTTTCCTCTACGAATAGGGCAGTCGCTGCCACTGCCTGAATGCAGGTTTCCCACCCCTAGCTGACAGGGTCTAGCAGTTTTGATAAATAGGCCACTGGTTTCCTGGATCCTCCCCAGTCCTGGGCTAGTACTCCATGTGCTACCCCTTTTTCTATATCTACAAACAGATAGAAGGGTTTGTCTAAGGCAGGAAGACTCAGTGCTGGTGCACTGATAATTTCTGTTTCAAATCTTCAAAGTTTTGCTCACCTTCTTTTTCCCACCTAATCTCCTCATCTACTAACTTTTCTTACAAGAACTTGACGACCTGAGTGTATCCTTCCATCCATAGCCTACAATATCCCAACAAGCCTAAAAACCTTCTAACCTTGCTTTTTGGCCATGGAAGTGAGACTATCCCCGCATTTCTCTCAGAGTTCAGTAGCCAAGACCCTTGACAAATCACATGTCGGAGGTATTTTACTTCACACTCTTCAAATTGGAGTTTCCCTTTTGATACTCGAAGTCCTTGGACCCCAGAAAATTTAACAATGGTATGGTGAATTCCGGGACTTCTTTTTCTTCCCATCCTGAGAGAAGAAAATCATCTACATATTGCATAAGTTTTATGTCAGGTGTGATGGAGAAAAGCTGCAGTACTTCTCCTAGTGCTTGACCTAATAGGTTTGGAAATTTGGAAAACCCCTGGGGTAACCTAGTCCACCAAAACTATTACTTTCTTCCTGAATTAGGGTCCTCTCATTCAAAGGCAAATATATGTCTGCTTTCTGCTGCTAGTGGGCAAGCCCAAAAGGCATCTTTTAGATCTATCACACTAGACACTGGTGTGATGGAGGAATATTACCCAATAGTGTATAGGGGTTGTGCACTACTGGGTATTGATTCACTGTTCTTTTGTTCACTTCCCTCAAGTCTTGGACAAGCCTGTAAATTCCATCTGACTTCTTTACTGGTAATATGGCTGTACTATGGGGGGACATACATGATTCTAAGGTCCTCTCTTCAAGTAGTTCCTGGATCACCGGCTGCAGTCCTTGTCTCCCAGGGAGAGTGGGTATTGTTGTACCCGAACTGGATTGTTTTCATTAACTATTTTTATTATTATAGGTTTCATGTTAAATTTACCTTTGTTTTTCAGTTTTGCCCACACCATCTTATGAATTTTTTCCTCAACTTCTTCCCTTAATTGGAGAAGCTTAACTACCATTTTCCCTTCCTCTGGGATCACTCCAATGTCCAACTGCACCTGTAAATCTAGTCCTAATAAATTGCACCCTGCTTCTGGAACTAATAGAACATCCCCAATTTCTATTTTATTTGGCCCTTAAAAATGTTTTTACAAATATATCAATGGTAAGAGGAAGGGTAAGACCAACCTTTGTTCCTTGTTAGATGTGAAAGGGAACTTAATAACTGCAGATGCAGAGAAGGTAGAGAAGACAGAGGTTTTTAACACCTTCTTTGCCTCAATTTTTAGTGAGAAGATGACTTGCCTTCAGGACAGCTGTCCTCTTGGGTGGGTTGACGGTATCAGGGGGCAGAATGGTCCCCCAGTTATCCAAGAGGAGGCAGTCAGAGAACTGCTGAGATGCTTGGATGTTCATAAATCTATGGGACCAGATGGGATCCATCCCAGGATGATGAGGGAGCTGGCAGATGAGCTTGCAACACCCCTCTCCATCATTTATCTCCAGTCCTGGCTCACTGGTGAGGTTCTGGATGACTGCAAGCTGGCCAATGTGACGCCCATTCACAAAAAAGGTGGGAAGGAGGGGAAGGAGGATCCTAGTAATTATTGACCAGTCAGCCTGCCCTCAGTACCCAGTAAGGGTATGGAACAGTTTATACTGAGTATCACCATGCAGCCCTTAGAGGATGGCCAGGGTATCAGACCCAGCCAGCATGGGTTTAGGAGGGGTAGGTCGTGTTTGACCAACCTGGTCTGCTTTTATGACCAAGTGACCTGCCTAGTGGATGCAGGAAAGGCTGTGGATGTTGTCTATTTGGACTTCAGCAAGGCCTTTGACACTGTCTCCCACAGCATACTCCTGGAAAAGCTGGCAGCCCACGGCTTGGACAGGAGCACTCTTTGCTGGGTTAAGAACTGGCTGGATGGCCAGTCCCAGAGAGTGATGGTGAATGGTGCTGCATCCAGCTGGCGGCCAGTCAACAGTGGTGTCCCTCAGGGGTCTGTGCTGGGACCCGATCTATTCAATATTTTTGTTGATGACATGGATGAGAGTATTCAGTCATTCATTAGCAAATTTGCAGACAACACTAAGCTGGGAGTGTGTGTCGATCTGTTGGAGGGTAGGAGGGCTCTGCAGAGAGACCTAGAATGGTTGAATGGATGGGCAGAGTCCAATAGGATGAAGTTTAATAAATCCAAGTGCCAAGTCCTGAATTTTGGCCACAATAACCTCCTGCAGCATTATAAGCTGGGGAAGTTGTGGCCGGACAGTGCCCAGGCAAAAAGGGACCTGGGGGTGCTGGTGGACAGCCAACTGAACATGAGTCAGCAGTGTGCCCTGGTGGCTAAGAAGGCCAATGGCATCCTGGTCTGTATCAGGAATAGTGTGGCCAGCAGGACCAGGGAGGTCATCCTTTCCCTATACTTGGCACTGGTGAGGCCACACCTTGAGTACTGTGTCCAGTTCTGGGCCCCTGAGTTTAGGAAGGATGTTGAGATGCTTGTGCACATCCAGAGGAGGACAACAAGGCTGGTGAAGGGCTTGAAACACAAGCCCTATGAGGAACGACTGAGGGAGCTAGGGTTGTTTAGCCTGGAGAAAAGGAGATTCAGGGGTGACCTTATTGTTCTCTACAACTACCTGAAAGGTGATTGTAGTCAGGTGGGGGTTGGTCTCTTTCTCCAAGCAGCAACTGACAAAATGAGAGGAAACAGTCTCAAGCTGCACCAAGGGAAATATGGGTTGGATATTAGGAAAAAGTTTTTTATGCAAACAGTGATAAAATACTGGAATGGCCTGCCCAGGGAGGTGATGGAGTCACCATCCCTGGATGTGTTCATAAAAAGACTGGATGTGGCACTCGGTGCTATGGTTTAGTTGAGATCTTAGGGCATGGGTTGGACTTAATGATCTTGAAGGTCTCTTCCAACCTTGGAGTTCTGTGAATTCTGTGAATTCAAACTTAACTTGCTTTATGACTGATTCTTTAGATGCTTCCCCTTTTGCACCTACTACTTGCACGGTATCTTGATTTTTTTTCCACCCCTTTGGAATTTCACAAACACAAGTTTTTTCAGCCCCCATGTCTACTAAGAATTCAAATTCCTCCTCCTGGGGACCTATTTCTAAAGTTATCAAGGGCTCCTGATGGTATGCTGTCCCCAGGAGGTAGAGCCCCTGACACCCCTAGTCCTCCGCTTCTTTTTGCTCAGTCTCATAGACCCTCAGGTCCTTTTATCTTTAGGGGCGATTTTTCTTGATATGTACATTCTCTTTAGAGTAAAAGCAAACTGGTCTTAGGTTCCCCCATTTCCCAAATTCTCCTTTTTGTATCCAGTCCCAAGAAGCTGTATCCCGCCTCCATCTATCTTCTTGCATTTGGGGTCCCCCTTCACTTACATGGGTTGTTCTTTATGTGCTGTCTTCCTCCTTGTCCTGGGGTGACGTTATGATGCTTGTATCCCCATTCATCTGTTCTGTGCTTTTAAGACTGTCTCTGAGGAGTGAAAGTTTTGTTTGGGTTTCTCTTATCAGGGACACAGAGACGGGCAGTACATAGGGCTGCTTTCGCTTTTTGCTTTTTGCTTTTGGCTTTTCTGCTTTGCTTGCTGTCTCTCTGCTCTCGCTTTTGCTTCTGCTTATTAACTAGTTTAGCTAAACAGTCCAAATTCCTTCCTGGACTGTTTCTCCTCTCCTGTTTCTGTGACCATCTTGAACCTGCTCTGGACTGGGACCTGGGAACACCAAGGGTTTGCACCTTGTGACTGCAGCAGCTGCCCAGCACCGGAGGGACTGAGAACAGAGCAACCACCCCCAAAAGAGACTTTATGATTTTGCCATCTTTCTCAGAGCGGTGTCATCTGGTATTGTTCATTTTGTGTGCTGGGGGGTGCTGTGCGTGTCAAATAAACAGGTTCTTTCCACTTCTCTCCTAGGAATTTTTTCCCGAACTGGTTGGGGGGGAGGGGTCGTGTGGGTTTGCTTTCTGGAGGGGCCCTCCTTTGCAGATTCTTTAACAAATTTGCCCTAAACCAGGACACTCCCCTAATGGCAGTTACCATTACCCTGGCCTTTGCCTTGGCCTTCTCTTCATCTCTCTTGACATACACCATCTGTGCCTCTCTTAAGAGATCTTCCAATCTCCTTTCTTGACAACCATCTAACTTTTCTAACTTACTCTGTACATCTGGCCAAGCGCAAGTGCCAAAATTTATCTTTAGCAAGATCTGTCCAGTCACTGTATCAGGATCAATCCCTGAATATTGCCTCATATTTTTTTTTCCTCAATCCTTCTAGCCATTCTGTTTGAGTTTCTTCCCTCTTTTACTGCTCATCAAAACCTTTGGGAGCATTTTGATTTCATAGAGCAGTTTCCTTGATACCTCTCATAATTCATGTTCTATATTCCTCCATGTATTGCCTTCCCCCAGTGGTGTTGTGGTCCCAATCAGGGCACACTGTGGGCATTTTCAGATCCTCAGCAGGTCCTTGCATTTGTTCCCTTTCCCATATACGTACCCCAGACGCCCAGATCATTTGTCTTTCCTCTGGTATAAACAACATAGTCATTATTGATTGCATTTCTTCCCATGTATAAATATTGGGCCCCAGAAACTGGTCTAACTGTTCTGCTAATCTAAAGGGGCCCTCTAGAAGTCATTTTTTCTTGAGCATACATCAGAGGAATTGAGTGGTACAGTTACAAATCCAGTTCTCCCCTGCACAGCACCCAGTGGTACTTCCCTCAGAGGTTATAATCCTACTGCTTGGCTCCCATCCCCTGATCTGCTTTCCTCTCGTTGTGCCACTCTGTTTCTAGTGTTTTGACTAGGCCCATCAGGGGGCAAGGGAGGTGTTGTTGGTGCTAGTAGAGGGACAAATAGTCTACTGGGTCTCGTTCTTAATTTTCTGATACTTTAAACATGCTCACCTTCGGGGGTGAAGTCTCCCCTTCCTAGCAGGCAGCATAGTTACCCTCTTCCTGACTTAATGGTTTTTTTAGCTCTTTCATAGATGTTTAAAGATCAACATATCCTCCTTCATTCTACCCATATCTCAGTCAGTGCACATGACTGGTCCTGATTTCCCCTTTAGTCAATTCTACCATGCAATACTGAATCTTTTTTAGCTTGTCCTTATCTCTGGTGTTGGGGTAATATTTCTACCGGGCTAGTTTCCTTTCCAGTGGGCTATCTGGGGTTATACCTGGTGGTACCTCTTCACTTCCTCCTTCTTCCCCAGGGGATTCTCTACTTGTTCCCAATCCCATCTCGACAGATAACCACAGGCCCTCCTAACAAGCCCCACCTTCCCAAGAGGGGGAAGGGAAGGGAAGGGAAGGGAAGGGAAGGGAAGGGAAGGGAAGGGAAGGGAAGGGAAGGGAAGGGAAGGGAAGGGAAGGGAAGGGAAGGGAAGGGGAAAAGATAAAGAAGAAAAAAACTTTACCTTTCTTCTGAAAAGTAAAAAAGACACAACTCGCCTACGATCCAGGGACCCCTGTATCACTGAATTGGTCCCTGCTGTTCCTCTCCTCCTCGGCTTGATGCCCTGGTCCCACAACCTTATGCCAGCGGGTATTTCAGGGAAGCCAGTACAGCCCAGCATCTGCCCCACTCTCCTCTTGGCCCAATGGTGGCTCTGCCCCTCTCCCGGCTCAGCCCAGCAGTGGCCCTGCTCCCCGCTTAGCTTATGTTGGTAAGCTCTGGAAGTTATTGTGCTGAGTGCACACCAGAGGCCCATCGCACCAAGCATTGTGCATGCTGCCGCTCCATGTGGAGCAGCTCCCTGGCTCCCTTTGTGTCCGTGGGTTGGGAAAGCTGCTGAAACTCCTCATCCCTATATGAGTGCGGTCCCCATCCATGAGCGATTCTTGCTGTAAACCTGGGGACTCTCAATCTGATGTTTCCAGATGCTCTTGAGCCCCGGCAAATTCTTCAATCACATGTATCCTGCGGGGCATGGGGTCCCTGCTTTTCATCTTTTACATGTCCCGCCCTATATTTCCGACCATCCAATATCTTGAAGCTCCAACAGACAAGGACAGGTCCTGTGTACTACTTGTCTGAAGGTGACGTTTGTACACCAGGATTATGGAATATCAATCTGGCCAAAATAGTTATGAGGATGGTACTCACCTTCCTCCTCCTCTTTCTCTTTATTCAGCCTTCCTCTGTCTTTGGGGTTTTGACCTGCAAACCACTGGTGGTCCCAGGAGAAGTCAATCAAACCACTGAACTTACAGTGGGGTGTGCCTCTCTTTCGAAAACTCCTGGGACCATGGAGACAAGGTGTAAATCCTGGACTAAGACCCCATTTGTGAGAAACAATGCCCACTTTAAAAATTTTAAATGTTTATTAAAACCTTATCAAAAACTACAACAGAAGAGTGAATAAGGAAAATTACAGCACTGGGAGCAAAGGACTCAACCGCCATGTGCTCAACTACAAAATGGATGCTCCACCTTTTAAATCTCTAGCCCCTCCCAAAATCTTGTCAGTTGACTACTTCTTTGCTGTTCAGTGGTGGAGATCACTCTCTTACATCTTGATTGGAGGTCAGGTGTTGTCATAGTAACAAGCCAATCCTCCCAAATGCCCTGACTACTAAGGCCATCCTGTGATAGCAATGCAAGAGGGAGGGGAAACATAACTATACATCTACAAAACTTAACATATACATAGTATTCACCCCTTAATTGTGAGAGTCAACCACTGAATTACTCATCTATAACAGTATCTCTGTGGATCTCCAGGTCACTGCTGGCTGCTGCCAGCAGGAACAGGTCTGGCTGGAGATTTTCATCAGTAACCTGAGACACCTGCCAGTGGTGAAGCTGAACTGGGAGGGGATGATTGGTAGAGTCCAGCTGAGCATCTGGTGCCTCAGCTGGAGGCTAGAGCAGGGATGCTTTTCCTCTGTGATAATTTCTTGCTCAGAGATGATATGGGGAGTATATTGAATGGCCAGTGGTTCTCAGAGCCATGTGTTATTGATCATTTGTTGCACACAAGATATGATACATGGAATACATATCAATTATTTAAAAACACACAAAGGTAACTTGGCCATACACTATCAAGTATTTAAACCATTTCCCAAGACCGAGGTCATCCAACCAAGAAAATAAACCCCACAAATCACCTTCATCATGTTGCTGCAGCTGTTTAGTAAGCTGCTGTGGCAGGACGTCTTCCTCCTCTCTTTACCACAGATGATTTGTGCAGATGGAAGAGATAACCCAGGCCTGGTCAAAGGCCCAGCAAGGGATCACCTCCTAGTGTCAAAAAGTCTGAAGTCCCAACCAAGAATAAACATCTTGGTATGGAGACATGATGTGGGAAGTGATAGAATAAAATAAATATTAGTAATCAAAAAACCCTGTTTTACACGATAAAAGTCACACGGATTATCTCAGAGGTAGAAGCATCTTACACACTCCCTGCAAACATGCGGGGGGGCTTCTCCGAAAAAGCTTGGATGCATCTTTGTAAGTACGTTTCCATAAATTGAGGGAAAGGATCTTGATGTATGCCCCATCAGCAATTAGATGGTAATATCCATTTAATCCTTATCTATACTACTGAATCGAGAGAAAATATTCCATGTGCATTCCATCATCAATTAGGTGGTAAGTACATTGGATCTTAAGCTATACTGTTTCTTCCCTAGCTGTAATAATAGGTATCTTAATCGTGCACAGTGTCTTTTATCTACTAATAGTTTTTTTGTTTTATTCCTGTGTAGTAGTCTGTTTAAAGTCATATGTGTGTTAATTTCGTGTCTATTAAATAAATAATTCATTTTGTAATAGACCTAATCATCCACTATTAAAGAACTTGCGAACAAGAGTGCATTTTGGAGTGCTGGCCACCCCAATAAAGCTACTGCCTGCTGCCAGAGGCCTGGGCAAAAGGTGGGGGCTTATCTAAGCTTCCATCTCCACTCATAACAGCTGCTTAAGATTGCTGATGCTTTTATGAGTGGACTGAATGATCACTCAGATTCATGCAACACATACATCAAACTCTTCACATCCATGGCCTTGAGCTAACAGCAAAACGTCAATGGCTGCCCTATTTTGTAATGTCGCATGTTGTACTGAATCAATGTCCACTAGCAGTGCTGAAAGAGCAGCACTAGTAGCATTAGCTCCTTTTGCAAGCCAGCAGACAATTTTTTAAGGGGGACAAGGCATGAGCAGTACCTATTGATGGTATCATGCTGCCAAAGATGCATTCTGCTGTGTTCCAAAAAGTCACCTTTGGGTCACATCCCTCATTAAGAACATGTGTGCTGCGTTTAGTCTGACACTGTGTCCCTGTTATATTGAGGACGGGTGAATAAAGCAACATATAGACTCCAAGGTCTCAGAAGGCAAAATGCCGAGTTTATTAGATACTGCACATTCTTTTTATAGACAGTTATGATAAAGCTGGACCTGACTGGTCTTCAATCAACACCCCTCACACCATTGGCTAATTAGGAACAACACCCTTATTGCACCTCTTACAAGTAAACAACACATTCAAAACACCAGCTGCAGGTTTGTTTTAATTTTTTCTCTGAGCTTTCTCAAAACTTCCCAGAGGAATGTCTGGGAAAGTTTTTCTGACTTTCTTTCTAACCAGATTCTGTGTCTACAACACCGCACTGCAATAATTAGAGAAGTCTGATTTGGAAGAAACAAAGGTAACTGAGCGATGGTACATGGTCCACCAACAGCTTTCACTGGTATGCCTTTCCAGGCATGTTCTCCACAAATTAAAAATAAGTCCGAAGGAAGGCCAATAGCACTAATGCCAGGTGATATCCAACTTTTCAAAGTCTGATTACACCCCAGAGAAGCGTTGCTAAAAATGCCTTTAAGAGATACATCTGTGCCAACATTATTTGCATAAATTCCAGATGTATGATTAAAATAAAGACATAGTGAAGCATGCAGAGTTCCTAGCATGTCTAGTTCCTGTGGCTGCAAGGGTAAAGCTGGAAAGTCATGCATCCTTCTCAAATCTTTGTACCATGTTTCATCCCCTCCTTCAGTCTTTTGCCAGGTGTCCTGGCACCACCACCTGGGCTGCAATGTACCTAGTGCCGTGCAGTTTTGCTGCACACTTCCATTATACAGTTTACCAAAACACTTCTTGTCAATGGGCACTCCTACCAAACATGTGCGAAAGGGATCACTGGGAGTTGACACAGAACTGCACATGGTACCAGTAAGTGTAGCATTAGCAAGGGTGATCTATACGTTTGATCCGTTTGATCCATCCATCCTAGGGGGTAAGACATTCGCAGTACTGTCGCCAATCAGGATGATGCAACAAATGGTTGCGCACACTGTGAAGGAACCCATTTCACATGGTGATCTGTGGAGACACAAGCATAACCCCTGCTCCATGTTAGTAGACCTAAGGGTCATTTCTATTGCCCTGTCAACAGGTCCTTTACCATCACTGGAATTCTGGGACGAGCCTTTGTATCAAAAGAATATTGTCTTTCACTTGCTGTTTGACCAACCTCATCTTGATTCAAAAAACTGAGAACATACAAGGCTTTAGCTAATCTGTCATGTGGATACCTGTTGCTGTTTGTTTGTGGTCCCCAGGCAGTCCCCGGGGGGTTCTCTAAGATGTATGTTTGCTGGTAGCAGTAGGCAGGCAAGGAGACTCCACATGGCTTCTGAAGGTGCTAATTAGATGAGGGTTATTGGGGGTCCCACCTCCAGGAGCGACATGGTTTCTGAGGGAGAAGGGAGGAACGGGAAGGGAAGAGGAAAGAGGGAGAGTCTAGGGAGAAAAGGGCCAAGAGCAAGCCTGGTCTCCCTCGCATAGCTTAACAGGGACATTGAAAGTGAGCATGGAATAAAACTTGGGCCAATGGGATTACAGATACATGATACTTCAGGGGAGGATCACAGACTTGGGTTAAACTGTACATTTTCGAAGGATGAGACAGTGTCACTGACATCTTTTCATAAAAATCCTTACTTTAGGATTTTTCCTTCTGGGAAGCTGAGGCCTCAGAAAAAGAATGTAAACAATGGTTATCTGCTGCTGTGGAATGCAACAGGTGCACCTGTGATTGGCCCATGTTGGATGTGTACAATTAAGGGCCAAACAAAGACCGAGCTCTCTCTGGGACAGAATCAGAGAGAGCTCCTTTGTTATTCATTCCTTTTCTATTCTTAGCTTAGCTAGCTTCTGAGAACTTTCTATTCTTTGTAGTATAGTCATAATGTAATATATATATCATAAAATAATAAAATTAGGCCTTCTGAACATGAGGTCAAGATTCTCGCCTCTCTCTTCACTCTGAAGACCCTTGCAAGCTCTGTAACAAGACAGAGCATACCATTTAACTAAAATGTAACACCACAGACACCCCAATTTCCCCTTCTTTTGTTTTTCAAGCACTGTTTTCAATGTCCTATGGGCACGTTCTGCAATAGCCTGACCAGTGAGAGAGTGGGGAATTCCTGTATTGTAAGAGTGTAAGAGACACCCCACCGTTGTAAGAACTGGAGAGTCTGTTCAGAAGTATAAGTTGACCCACTGTCCATTTTAATAGTGTCTGGAAGACCTAATATTACAGTGACCTGAGGAGGTCTTCATGGTGAGAGAGAAGGACAAGAATCTTGTTTGATGATCAGAAGGCTGGATTTATTGATATATGATATATAATACATTAGAACTATACTAAAAGAATAAGGAGAGAAGTTGCAGAGGCTGCTAAGCTAAGAATAAAATAGAAAAGAATGAATAACAAAGTTCTGTATCCAGGGAATCTGTCCCCGAGCTTGGTCCTGTGGTTGGCCCCCAATTGTAAACACGGAACATGATCCAATCACAGGAGCACCTGCTACATTGCACAGCAGCTGATAACAATTGTTTACATTCTTCTTCTGGGGTCTTTGCTTCCCAGAAGATGCACAAATCCCAAAGAAGGGATTTCTATGGAAAAATGTCTGCGACAACCTAAAGTTGCAAAGCAGGTGAGTCAGTGCTGAATGACATTGCAGGCCTTCTCTCTGGTGTGGGCAATTGCCATTAAAAAATGGAAGTGTCAACAAATACACAAACAGACTTCAAATGACCAAATTCTGAAATATGAGTGACATCAGTTTGCCAAATAGAGTTACCAGTCAAGCCTCGAGGAAAAACACCTTCTGCCAAAGGAGCATGAGCAACTCCAGGACAGGAGGAACAGGACATCAAAACATGGCAAGCTTGCAAGGAAGTTAATTGTCCTGGTTTAAGACAACATTTAGAAGGAAACTTCCTGAAAGGCTGTCTCCTCTAAAGGGCAGATTCCAGCAGCCCCTCCCGCAACCAGTTCAGGAGAAAAATCTCCTTGGAGAAAAAAGGAAAAACCTGTTTCTTTAACAAGCAAAGTACTCAAAAACATGAAAAAATTAATAATATTAAACCATAAAACCTCTCATTGCTGTGAGGAGATGGCAAATTCAGAGAGAAAGTCCTCTGGTTCAGAGACAATCCTTCTGTGGGTGTGTTTTTGTCTCGCTCAGTCTCTCTCAATCCCTCCGGCACTGGAATGCAGCGTCTAAGGCCCCAGTGGGTCACAGGTGTTAGCTCCTGGTGTTTTTCTGGGTTTTTGGTGCAGAGCAGAGCTGAATAGTTCCAAGAAAAAGAAGCCACAGACTTGGAAAGCATTTTCTTGCCTTAGCTAATGAGAAAAAGCAGTGAGAAAAAAACCCCAACTCCCTGTCTTCCTCTCTCTGAAGCTGAGAACTTGGAGAGCACTGAGAGCCTTATATCTGTCTGTTTTGAATACAAGCAGTGAAAAATTCCACTGCTCCCTCCCCCCCTGCTCTTTTTCTCTGGGCCCAGCTTAAAGCTACTGGACCCATTTTCTGGACAGAAAAAACAATCGGATACCAGACCATACAGTCAACCCAGTATTGCCCCACAGCCTGCAGGGCTGGCTTTGCCCCCTAGCAAGGCAGCACAGACCAAATAGCTCAATCCCTCATGGGGATAGAGTGCCCGAATACCCAAGCTGCTTGTAGCCATGGCCACCTTAGCAAGCACAAAGGATATCAGCTCTTTAGTGATTATCAGCTCTCTTAGAATTCCAGCTCTTTGCTTGCTAAGGCGCCTGGCAGGCTAGAGGGGAAGCAGACAAGAGAGGAGAAGAAAATGTCCTGGCGTTCCACAGTGATGGTTTTATTGAGGGATCTGTGAAGGGTTCCAGCAAGGGCTCTTCTCCTGCATGGGCTAAAACAGCCCCTTTTTATAGGGTATAAATAAAGGGATCCCAACTTGTTCAATAGCAGGGGTTAGGGGAAAGTGACCTATGGGATTACAGAGATAAGCTAGGGTCCGAGAGGTGGAAGACAGGAGCTTATTTTTGCTATTTCATCATGACTCAGCAATTCCTATTGTTAAGCCTCAGCCCTCCATGGAGCCCCAGCCAATTCCATGGAGTCTGCTGCACCCCAGGACATTAATTGAAACTGTTAGCATAAAGAGCGAGCATTCTAGTGAAAAAAGTCATTAGACAGTTTAGCCTGTGCAAAAGCTTTTGGTACAATACCTGACATAACAGTGATATCTGTGTAATTATTACCTTCTGCAATAGGGCCAGGCAAACCTGTGTGAGTGCAAAAGTGTAGCACATAAAAATCATGCTGTTGACTGTTAATCAAAGTCCACAACATCCGTGACTCTATGAATAAAAGCAGATTGTTGACATCGTAAATTGGAGGATTTTAAGTGAAAGACCACATTAGCAGCATATGCAGAATCAGTGACAATATTAACCGGTTCCTGTGAAAATAATTGAAAGGCATATTGAATAGCAGTTAATTCTAAAATTCGCACTGATGCATTCTCCATTGTCAACACCTTTTTATGCCATTGAGCAGAGTCACTTATATGCCAAACAACCACAGCTTTACTGGTTCTGCTGGATGCATTGGTAAAAACAGTCAGTCCATTGATGGGGGTCATACTGCAGTGGCATTTCAAATAGAAGGGGAGGTTCTCCACCTCTGTCCATAGATGATGTGGAGGATAATGGATAGACAACTGCCCAGAAAAGTCTGCAAGTGCAATTTGCAAGTTAATATTTTCAGATAACAGTCATGACAAATTGTCCTTGCAGGCATGTAAATAACATGAGGTTTCTGGCCATTGAGCATCTGCAGCTGCTTGTGGCCTCTCACAATCAGCTGGGCAAACATCTCACCACTGCCGCACCCCTGCAGTAGTCTACACAATATTTGTTGCACAGTGAGGTAAAAACAACTACTCTAAAACATGCAATGGATCCTTCTCTTTAACAAACCACTGAAATAAAATATCAAAAGATTGAAATTTAATAGCAACTATCACAAGAGAAACAAGTTCATTAGGGTCCCATCTCTAACCTTGATGGTTTTCCAGTGTTTGAGCACAAAGCGAAAGGGCTTTTTTAGCCTCCGGGGTTAACTGTTGCTGAGAATTCAGATGGAGATTTCCCATAAGCAATGCAAATAAAGGATTCAAAAGTTCTGTAGATAAATCCAGAATAGGATGTAACTAGGTCAAGGAACCTATCAATTTTTGCAAGTCATTTAAAGTCAAGGTGTCCTGAACACAAAGCTTTAGAGGCTGAGGGCATATGGTCTGCTGAGTAATTTTCCACTCCAAATAATGCCATGGGGACTCATGCTGCACCTTTGCAGATGCAACGGTCAGGCCTGCTGCCTGAATTGCCTTAATAAGAGCCATCTGAATGGAACACAAAACAGTGATCTTTAGCTGTAGCAAAATATCATCCATGTAGTGATATATGGTTGCTCTAGGAAATGTGTGGCAGACAGGTTGCAAGGTGAGATCAACCACTTTTTGGCAGATGGTTGGGCTGTTACACACGCCTTGTGGCAAACTGTCCAATGAAATATTTTCATTGGTTCCCCATGATTCAAGATGGGTACTGAAAAGGCAAAACCCAGCACATTATTAGGGTGAAAAGGTATCGTAAAGAAACAGTCTTTTAGATTTATGACTACCAGGGGCCAATCAAGGGGAATCATTGCAGGTGACAGAAGTCCAGGCTGCAAAGCCCCTGTTGGTTCAATGATCGTGTTTACTGCTGGCAGGTCATGCAACAATCGCCATGTACCACTTTTCTTGGGTATATGTAATATAGGGGTGTTCCAAGGGCTAGAAGATGGGCAAATATGACCTAAAGACGGTTGCTTTTCTATGAGCTGTTGTAGAATTTGCAGCTTTTCCTTTTTTAGGGGCCATTGGTTGACCCATACAGGGTCATTCGTATTCCATGGGAGTTTGCATATGCTCAATATTTGTGATTGGAACAGCTGATCAATGGCCTCTATGAAAAAGATCCTTAGGTGAAGCTGACTTTATCTCTATGGTGGCTCCAAATTGCCCCAAAACATCTCTTCCCCACAAGGTACATGGTATGGCAGCAATAAATGGTGCAATTCAGGCAGTTTGCCCATCAGGTCCCAGAACAAGCTGGAGATGAGTGCTCTGCCTAGGGTTCTGCAGTTCTCCCACCCCAATTAGGGTCAAGGTGGAGTTAATTGTGGGTCAATCACTGGGCCATTCACTACTTTTGATGATAGAGATATCAGCTCCAGTATCTACAAGGCCCTTAAACTTGTGACCATCTGTGCTTCATACCAAAGTAGGTTGAGCTGCCATAATAGAACTTGTCCAGAAAATTTCTGGTTGACCTGTGCTGCCAAAACTATCCATGTCACACTTATCCTTACTACCAGGGGTTTTGTTGCAAAAAGGAACAAGTTGCGCCAAACGCTGACCTGCAGGTATATAGCAAGGTGGCTCAGGGGTCCAAAGCATAATTCGTATTTCACCCTCATAATCTGAATCAGTAACCCCAGGGAGCACAAAAAGCCCCATCTTAGTGGTGGAAGAGCATCCAATTAACAAAGCATGTATATTATTTCCAATTGGTCCCCACACACCTGTAAAAACTAAGCACACAGCAGAGGTCATAAGGGTTACTGTCTGACTGGCTCCAAGGTCCAATCCTGCACTTCCTGCTGTTCCAAGAGTAAGATCGCTCACCAAGCACCTTGTTTCGCATTTGATTGATTCTGCAGGGCGCAACAGACTGCCCCCTGCTGGTGGTTTCCCGACTGTACAGGTTCCTCTTTAGCATTGTAGTGAGAACAGCATTTACTAGCCCAATGTTTCCCCCTTCCACATCGGGGACAATCTCTAGTAAACATCTTTTTCCGTCCCCCTGTTGCGAACAATCCCTCTTAAGGTGACCAGCTGAGCCACATTTAAAACACCCTTCCACTCTGTGGCAGGATGTCCCTGCCCCCCCCCCCCCCCCAGATGGTTGATGCATATGGAAGAGATAACCCAGGCTGAGTCAAATTCCCAGCAAGGGGTCATCTCAAAAGGTCTGAGACCCCCAACTAAGAATCAACATCTTAGTATGGAGAGCAGATGTGAAAAGAGATAACAGAAAAATAAATATCATTGCCTGAGGGACACCATTTTACAAAGTATAAAAGCTACACAAATTTCTACAGATAGAAGTCTGCTACACACTCCCTGAAACATATAAGGGACCTTGTCCCGCAAGGTCAGACGTGACTCTGTGGATACTTTCCCTGGGAATTCAGAGAAAAGATTCTATGTGCATTCCATCATCAATTAGGTGGTAAGTACATTGGATCTTAAGCTATACTGTTTCTTCCCTAGCTGTAATAATAGGTACCTTAATCATGCACTGTATGTTATCCACTAGTATATCTTTTTTATTTTATTCCTGTGTAGTTAATAATCTGCTCAAAGTCTTATGTGTGTTAATTTCGTGTCTATTAAATAATTCATTTTGTAATAGACCTAATCAGCCATTATTAAAGAACTTGTGAACAAGAGTGCATTTTGGAGTGCTGGCCACCCCAATAAAGCTACTGCCTGCTGCCAGAGGCCTGGGCAAAAGGTGGGGGCTTATCTAAGCTCACATCTCCATTTGTAACACCCTCCTGCCCCCAAAACCCAGAGGTGAGCATCTTAAGCTGAGGTGAGAGAATTAGTTTGATTGGTGGTGGAACCCACACTCTGACAGGCCCTAACCATGTGTGAGAGTCTGTCCAAAAATCTTTCATTTTTGCCTCACAATTGTCATGAAGAAAAGACCACCAAAAGGTTAAAAACTGTTGAGCCAGTGGGGAAGGGAAAGTCATATGCTTATTCAGTGTGTTCACAGGTGTTGTTTGCAGAACATGCCAAGCTGAACTTGAAGGGGGCATGCTGCCCTTTCTGAACAATGGATCTGGACTTTCTTCCTACCTCCTGACCTGGCTGGTCTGAGCTCTGGGGTGGTTCCCCCCTCCAAGAGAAGACCCCTCTCTCCTGCCTTCAACCACCGTGACAGACAAACAGAGATGGGAGTCCCCTCATCAAGGAACCAAGACAAGAAATCCCGGTGCAAGAAACCCCCCGGCACCTTCTTCCAGAGACTGGGACTGAACACCCCTCCAGCTCGGGGGAGGTGTGCACGAAGGGGGGGAAAAAACTTCCCAGAATAAACGCACCTGCGAGCATTGGGCCATGAAAACAATGAGGTGTATACCCCCCTCCCCCCCCCCTTTTCCTATTCTTTTCCCTCCTTGGAGACCTTGTTTCAGCTACCCTTCCCCCAACGAAAAAGAGTATAAATTGGGGTGCAAGTCAGCCATGCTTTGAGATCTCCCCGGATGTGCACCAGTGAGCTTCGACGGCTGGACCCCGAAGGAAGAAAGCGGCACCATGTTTCAGTAGCTATACCCCACCCTGTCCTACTTTCCTCCCTCTTCCCTTGTCTTATCCTGTTCTTTCCCAAATCCTCTCACCAACGCATATCAGTTGTGGTTATTTCAATAAAACTGCATTTTGTTGATTTATTACTGCAAACCCCCTGTGCCTTGCTGGTTATTTTTGCACCAAAATATCATCGCGTCACCCCGTTCACCGAGGGCGGACCTCGACACCATGTCTGCTATATCACAAGTACCCCGATTGCAAGTAGGCAATAACACCCTCCTACAGTCATCATTTTCATTGTCAAAAGCCAATTGTGGCAGCAGGATGGCTTGTGCTTTCTCGTGATCAATATGCCAAGAAAGTGCAGCTTGCAGCCTGTCAAGAAACTGTACAAATGATTCCAATGGACCTTGTAAAATCTTAGCAAAAGACAGATTAGCATCTCTGCTGTGAAAAATGTGTATTTTGTGATTGGCTTTTTGCAAATATTAAAATGAATATTATATGTGTTATGTTAGAAAGTTATGCTGTATTAATTTTCTTAAGTAGTGTGTTAAATATAGTTTTAGGTTATAACATAATGTTATAATAGAAACTATGCTATGTAAGATACTTTTTTTTTAAGAAAGGACTTGCACCGACATAGCAGCCACAGGACACCTAAATTTTTCAGAGAAAAAGAATTTATTGCTCTTATCAGAAGAAACTAACTTTTTCCTGCCTCGCTCAGTCTTGAAGATGCTGTTAGGATTCAGAGGAAGAAGTTGACACTGACCAGACAGAATCCTTTGTTTGAATGGAATTTATGCATCATGTATGAGGCGTATGAACATGCAACAGACTATTGCTTTTAAGGGTTAATCCTCTGTTATTGGGTGTCCTTTTTTGGGCTTATTTTGCCCAGAAAAAGGTACCTGGACGTCCGTAACTCTTTGGTTTTATTGTCTCATATTGTCCTAATCCAAATTGTCCAAATTATTATTACTTTAATTATATTACTATTTTTATAAGCATTTTATTACTATTAAACTTTTAAAATTTAAAAAACAAGTGATTGGCATTTTTCACATCTGCCTACTCCAGGGAGCTGGTTCAGAATCTGTAGAACAAAGCAGCTAATAAAGTCATAGACATCCCAAGGATAGCCCGTTTGCAATGAGGAGGCTGCATGTGGCCCCTCCCGTCAACTGAGTAACAACTATAGTCAGAGCTCTGAATTGTAATGTCTCCCCCTGAGTAGTACATAGGTCACAGTAATCAGTAAGCCAAACCATTGTCTTGGTTTACAGGACAGATGTTTACTAGGGAAGGCAGAAAAAGCCTCCAGTGGAATGGAGAATATAAACCCCCTCCCTCCAAATTATTAGAATTGTCAAATTAAGGGGCTCTCAGGCAAAGATATGGGAATAGGAATAACAGTTCTTTACTAGTGTGTATAATAAAGCAAACAACCAACAACAACAACTACGGCATTTACAACAAACAGAACCCAGAACCCAGTAACAGCCTTTTGGCTGCAGCACTTTCCCCTTTGGTGTAGTTATAGTCACAGCTGGCAGGGGCGTTAGCAGGTTCCCGGTGGGCGGGGCAGGTGCAGTGATCCCCACGTGGCTACAGGGGGCGGTCCAGTGGGGGCTCAGGGAGCACGTGGCAATGACAACTTTTGTCCAAAGATGGGAAGGCATGGAAGAGAGACTCCACTTCAAAAACCCCTGGGACAGCTGGCTCCAGGGCCCTCAGCAGGACTGGGAAAGCAAGCAAGCTGGGCCAGCAGGATGTCTCGGCAGGCAGGGGGTGAGGGGCTCCCAGCAGGGCAGGGAGAGCCAGGCTCAGGATTCTGGGCACCCAAGTAGACAGTGACAGGTCTCTCCTTCAGTGAGGTAAGTATCAACAAAGTCCCAGTTCAGTGGCTGTTCTCATGAGCAGAGGCTCACCCCACGGCAGAAGAAGCAGCCCTGGGCCAGGCTCCAGTAGCAGCAGTGGAACTTCCTTCCCAAAGAACAGCAGCTCCCACCATCCTTCTCTGTAACTGAGAGAGGGCCAGCAGCTGCCCTCAGTCCAAATTCCCCGGCATCTCCGCCCCCCTTCTTCCCCCTAGGGAAAACTCCCAAAAAAAAACCAGAGTTCCCCCCTTGTCCCAAGTACCCAGCAATCAGCTCCCATCAGCAACTCAATGGGTGTTGTAGTGTGTTCTGTTAGTTTATTTAATTACTCCCCTATTTTCTGTATCACTCCCCCATTTTCTGTAATGGTTTTACCCTCACCAGTTCTTCCCGCCATGGTATTGTCTGTCATTTGGTTACCTTGGTTACTCCCGCCTCAGTTTATGTCAATCCTCTCTGTTATATGATTTCCCCTCCCCTGTGTTTCCTTATATGTAAATTTGTTCTCCTCCCTGGGCCCAGTCAATCACTCCCCACTCCTCCTAGTTTGCCAGAATCTTCTGTGCTTAGGGAGACTTGATTGGCTGTGACTCTGGGGCCACTCCCTTATATTGTTTCTATTGGGTTTTCCCTCATGCCCATTATCCTAAGTCCACTCCCTTGCCTTCCCCTATTGGTTCCTTGTAAACCCCTCCCTTGAATTCCTCCCCCCCTTTATAACCCTGTTGCATCCTTTGTTCGAGGTCACTCACTGGCAGACACGTTAGATTCAACATCTGGGTGTCTGTCACTCCCTGGTTGACAATAAATCTGACAAGTCCCGAGTGAGTGTCCGGACTCTTTACTCTCGTCGGCCAGCAGCGATTCCGTCCGCTGTGAGCACAGTCCGAAGCCTTCTGACGCCGAGGGGTGCTCACACATTTGCAGTTGGGTGTTGGCCGCCCTTCTGCCAGCCGGACACCTGACTTTAAGGCCACACCTCGCGGCAAATGGGAAGTAATTCCACAAGTGATAAGGAAGGAACAGAAAAGAAAACACAACCCCCAACAACCATGAACTGGGTCATGGTCAAAATCATCTTCATTACATTTCTCCAATCACTAGGCGTAAGAACATAAGCGTTACTTATGGGCTCCAAATAGCTTAAGACATGATACGCAGATACACCCCTTTCTTTCACTACTTTTCTTAGTTCTTTCATAACTTGGTAATCTAAATCTTTATAACTGGGCCATTGATTTGGTGTATAAAAGGACAAGCAGTTACAACTGCCCAGTTGCCTGTGACATGCTGCATCGTTACTATCACATGGAGGGTATGAACTTGCCCCTTTTTCAGGGTCCAGAGTGTGGGGTTGAGAGGACCCACTGGATCAGTATTGTCATCACAGTCAAACAGCACCATGGGGGTGAGCATTACCTCTGAATCGTCCAGTGTGTTGGAAGTGGGTGAGGTCAGGTCTGAGGGCTCAGGGGAATCAGTTGCTAAAGCCACCAATGGATGGTCCTGCATACAGGGTTCTTTAAGGACTAGCATCATAATGCCCCATGTTGCGAGGTGTCTGCAAGCATCGGCATCACCAATCCTGGCAATATCCAGAAGTGTCTCGCTGTCAGGATCCGTCCTAGTGGACAGATGACCTGATGGTTCGTAGGAATGATCTCAGAGTGCAAAAAACCAACATGGTACAAGGGGGTTTGCAGTGATAATCAAAACAAATGCAGTTTTATTGAAATAACCACAGCAAAAATGCGATAGAGGGATTAAGGGAGAGAAAAAAAGAAAGAGAGAGAGAGAGAGAGGGAGAGGGGATATAGCTACCAACGCAGAGACGAACTCCTTTGGTTCAGTCCAGTCGAGGGTCCGCCTGTTGCACTGGGGAGATCTCAAAGGCTCTAGCTAACTCAGAGGTTTTTATTACTGAAAATTGTGAGGGGAGGGGGGGAACAGATACAATAGGGAACAGATGTAACAGGTAGTCTATGTTCTCAGCAGTAAATGAGAGCCATTGTTTTCTTGGTTCAGTGGTCACAACCTGCAGGCAAGCATCTTGCTTCGGTCAGCTTGCTTCCCCCCACACACCTCCCCCGGGCTGGGGGTTTCAGTCCCAGTCCTTGGAAGGAGCAGAGGGGGCCTTTTAGGAGTTTCATGTCTCAGTCCTTGGTGGAGAAGCTTCTTACATCTCAGTCTGTCTGTCATGGTGGTTGTAAAACAGGTGAGGGTCTTCTGTGGGAGACCACCCGAAACTCAGGAGAAGTCCAGCCAGGCCGAGAGGTGGGACAGCTTCCAAAGCTGCTATTGTTGTAAACGGGGCACGGTACCCTCTTCTTAGCATACAGCAAACACTTGTGAAAACAATAGCTTAACACTGAGCTTTCAGGTCTCAGGGCCCATGGCGTGCGACTTTTCTCCTTCAGAGCCAGATATAGACGGGGGGGGGGGGGGGGGGTCTTCTCTTCAGTGGTCTCCCAAGGACGATCATGAGGCAGATGAGGGAAAATTCTGACAGACTCTCACACTCCCCTACTGCCTGCCAGACCTCCAAAGGAAAAGTCCCATTAGGAGGGAAGTCTTATACATGCATGTGCGCCCAGTCCAGCAAGGTACTTAGCTTAGCATCAGAAATGTCTCTATTTTGCTGATGCAGAAGTTGCCCTAAAGTTTCAAGGCTTTGTTTCTGTAATATCTTATGAAATAATTCATGCTTAAAGAGAGAATGTATTTTATAAGATTGTAAAATCCAAACGAGTCTCTGACCACAAGCAGCCCAGAGACAGATGTCTACTTTGGAATGTCGAAATTCCTGAATGCAACAGGAGAACAATACCCCCGTCTACCCATGAATAGACGTGGCCAGCCGACGATCCTCTGGAGTAATCAAGAGACACTCAAGAGCGATCATTGCTCAACTGATACCATCATCGAGACAGGGAAGTCGCCAGAAAGATACATCTGAATATGTGACTTCCCCTGACACGATCAACGATCAAGCCTGCCACTACTCAGGAAACTTCGATTGTCCAGCCCTGCACAGTGAAAGAAACTTTCATGCATATGCAGGATCACAAAAGAACTCGGGGTGCCTCTGCCTCAGGCATAAAAAACAGCATAAAATAGCCTCACTGGAAGTTGCCTTGGTGAACAGGGGGAGATTTGATGCAATAGAGGTCAGATCTAGGTTCACCCAGCCCCGATCCCAGGCTCGACGCTGTCTCTTTGGCTGTGGGTTTTTGAGGACCGTATTTTGGTTGCGGAAAATAAAATCTTTCGCAATTTGATAATTTGGCTTTTCTGATTGATCATTTATAACAGTTTCTGTTCCAGGGACATTTTTTCCTCCCATGACTTCCCCACTGCTCCCCTGTTAGATGATGGGCACATGCTTTGGGTCTCTCTGTCTAATATTTCTGGTCAATTGTCTCCTGTGGTACAATAGAGGTTGCTACCGGAATGATGAACGTCTTTCACCATCTGTGAGATATCTGAGCTGTTCGGGCAGCTATTTGTAGCAATGAGAAATGAATACATGGACCATCTTGGTTCTTGATCCAAAGAGAATTGAGTTTATTGCTGTCCTGGGGTGACTGTATGGTTCTGTATCCCCTATTGTCTACTTTCTGCCAGATATGAGCCCTGTGCCTTTAAGATGGATTCAAGAGAGAAGGGGAAGAAGCAGTGAGATTTTTTTGGGACCTGTGTTCAAAACACAGATAAGCCTATCAGTTTTCCCAGCTCCCAGCTCTGCAGCAGGGAAGAGAGACGGAGAGTTTTCTTTGCTTTTTTTAGCTAGCTTTTTGTTCATTAGCTAAGGGTAGAGGTTTTTCCTGGCTTCTCCTTCTTTTCTTTCTTCTTCTGGAACTGTTCAGCTTTGCTCTGGTTTGGAGCATCATCTCCAGGGGCCCCCTCCCCCACTTCAGCCTGGAGAGGCCCCCGCCACACCCCAGCTCTGGAGAGAACAGAGCCACACCTATGGAAAGGACTGAATCTCTTCAAAGCAGGGAGAGCTTTTATTATTTAACTTTTTTTTCATGCCTATGAACAACCTGCTTGTTAAATAAACAGGTTTTTTTTTTTTTCACTTTCTCCAAGGGAAAACCTTTCAAACCTGTGGGAACCTGCAGGGGAGGGGTTGCTAAAACCTGCTCTTCTTGAGAGGAGACACCCTTTTGGGACATTTCCTCCTAAATTTGTCTCAAACCTGGACAATTGCCAACACACAAGGCCTTATATACTGTATGATTATGCTTAAGCTTTTATACTATGCTTAAAATACACCATGCAGGCTTTATACTGTGCTAAAACTACACTAGCTAAAATTATACCTGTTGGCATTTTTCTTAAGCAAAACAAACATACGTGGGTCACATGCCAAGACTTGTGTTGCTGTCCATGTGTTCCCTTTACCAATCAGCACTCTGGTTACGAGGAGGTTACACAACTTACTTTTTCATCATGCCAGCTGCACATCTTCCAAAGTGCTTCTCGAGAATGAACAGAAGTGATCAGAGCCCTATAAGGCCCTTATTCTGTAAAATTTTTCTTATCTCCCACACAATACCATGCTCCTCCCACCAGTGTGCAGGTCCAGTTATGAGCCCTGAATGGAATTGCTCTTGAGATCCCATCTGCCAGAACACACTTATACAGTGGTTACCAGGCAGTCATGGTACAAAGGTCTCTGGACTTCTTCTGAAGCCTGGAGAAACATGGATGAGTTCAAAGCAGTGGTTACCTTAAGCAGCTCAACATTGTCCTGCTCCAATAGGGCAACCTGGTATTTCAGCATCCTGCTGGCCATATCCAATGTCTTTCTTTTTGTTCCAAACCAGCTATTACCATGTGGGGCACATATCAGCTTTTGTGATTTTCTGCAGCTACCACTACTCTGAGGTATAGTGGCCATTCTTTACTCACACAGTCCAATTGTTTGGACAGGCTGCTTCCATGACCCCAAATGATGCAGCAATTCCCCTAGTGTCCAGTGCATCCTTTCATGCCCAAATAACTCAAATGGTTTGGTTCAAATGTGAGAGTCACAGTGCGGGCCTTGTCATTAAGGTTCTTTTAGGGCTTCAAAGGCCCTCTGACTCTCAGGAGTCCATACCAAGTATTTTTCAGTGGAGGATCATACAAGGGTTTTGCCATTATTCCATAAATGCCAATCCATAACTCACACCATCTAGCCATACCTAAGTAGTGATTTGTGTAAAAAACCCAAAAAACTAACTCCACGACTTGTAAAAGTTATAAAGCTGATATGCTTATTACAGCTCTGGACGCATGTGGGGATCATTCCCCCTAAAGGACATGCGCACCCCTGAGAATTCCAAACCTGTTTTAATCCCCTTTACTTGTACATATGCATATGAGTTTCACAATAGGTTCATGCATATTCATTTTATTGGTTTCCTATACACTTGCAGCTAGTTATTCTATCAGTCCTTGTACAGAAAGAACTCCTGGGTCATCCTGTCCATCTCCTGAAGCCTCAGCTTTGGCTCTCATCTTTGTTTCAAAGTTCAAGGGTCCCTGCTTATCTTCCTTTCCAGCTTGGAAGTTTGCATTCTTTTTCCTCGCCTGAGACAGTTTTGCAATCACGGGCTTTTCTGCGAGAACAGGCAGTCTTAAACACAGCACAGAGTTAACAGACCAAACAACATATTTCATCTATGCAAGCAAGCTACAGACTAAATAACTCAAAACAACACATTTCACCTAAATCTGAAATGGATTTTTACCCTGTTAAATTTTTGCTCTGTTTCAGTAGGCTAGTAGTCCTTGGCTCCACATAGTGGAAAAGGCTCCTTTTCAGCTGCCTCTCAAACTTCTTTTTTCCTGAGAGATCTCAAAACTAAAATATATTACTGCTTTTTAGGCTCTTTGTGCCGTTTTCTTTGACACCCTGTATCCAGATTGTCCAAAGAAATTTAACAGACTTACAGTAGCATTGAGGTACTTATTTCAGTCTTGATTGCTGGTAAAATATCAACCACACATTGTAGTAGAGTTCTGTCCAGATTTTCTTTTTCCATCTTTCAAATTTTTTTCTTTTTCTTTTTTTTTTTTAATTGTGAACACCATCCATGTCAGCTGCACTTTACACCCAGTGTTGGGACTCCCTCACTCAAAAGGAAACAATTTCTAATCATCTGAGTCAAGGGGTATTACAGAAAAAAGCATTCTTAAGATCAAGCATGGTAAACCATTTATATTCCCCTTTCAGTGCTGTTAAGAGTGTGCACAGATTAACTACTACTGGATGAATATCAGGTACTTTTTATTAATAGCCCTTCAATCTTGTACTGATCTATATTCCCCATTTTGCTTTTTAACTGGTAATATCAATGTGCTATATTCTAATTAACATTTTTCAATAACCCATATTCTAAAAATTTTTCAATAAGCTTCTCCAACTTTATCCTTGCCTCCCACTTAATAGGATATAATTTTTGCCTTGTCAGTTTGGCTTCAGGTTTGAAAGTAATCTTTACTGGTTTGGCCACTTTGATCATTCAGGCATCTCAGTTGCCCATACCAACAGGGTTAATCCTCTGTCATCTCTGGGATTCCTTCCAACTCTTTTTATTCCTGTAACATAAAAATCTTTGGTGCTGGTGCAGTTCTCCCCAACAAAAGTCCTGAAGACCTCAAACCAAAAAACCCTCACAAACCCTGAGCAAGCCACATTGCACCCAGCCCTTCCCTGCACCCGCTTCCTGGGGATAAGCTATGGGCAACCTTGAGGTCTGGGCAGAAGCAGGAGGACACAGTGGAGGAATGGGTAGGGTGGTGCTGTGGCATCTCTTAGATGTCACCTGCTCCTCTGAGACTGGTGACCTCAGGGCCAATGCCACCATGTGCCTCAGGAAAGCCTCTGTGACCTGCAAACTGCCCTCCTAAATGCTTATGCAAACTTCTCACAAAACATTGGTGCAAACCTCTCTGAATCCCCCTGAATGCTGGTGCAAACCTCCCCTAATGCTGGTGAAGTGGGTGGGGCTGAACAGCCTGTTTCTGTCCCAACTTTAAATCCCACAGGAGTGTCCTCATCCTTTGGTTTCAGGTCTTTGGGACTTTTGTTGGGGAGAATGGCACCAGCATTCAGTGGTAAGTTACATTCAACTCCTAATAGATACTATTTCTTTTGCAAGTTTTAATATAAGCACCTTGATATCATGAACTGTTTTACGTCATGCTGTATTCTACTAGTAGTTCTTTTTAGTTTTATACTGTGTAGTAAGTAACTCTGATTAAGATATTTTGTCTGTTAACTTTTTTCTGTTTAATAAATAATTCCTTTTGTAAACACGTGATCTGCCGTCACTAGAAGTTGCAGGCCAGTGATTTCTTAAATTTAAACTGTTGCCAAAATGTGAGGCTAAGGCCAGCCTTGTCTGAAGCTCCCCCTTTCCTGTGACATTTTTTGGCATAGTTGAAGGCAGGATGGCAAACAATTTTGCGAAACAGACAAAAGGCTTAGCAGATTACTTACGGAGGCACAGTATTCATATTGAAACTGATGAACCTTGGCCAGTAGATAACTGGTATGAGTGAGACAAAATACAAGAGAAAATAGATGTAAAATGGGGATACGTGAAAGATAAAAAAGGAAAAAGTATTATTTGTCATGCCCTGGAACTATGTATAAAATCTGCATGGCAATGGAGAGAACAGATGATAAAAGAAACCGATAATCTGAGAAATTAAATAGAGGAAAGAGAACATGTAGAATCGTCTCTACAATACCATAATGACAGACTGAAACAACAGTTAGAAGAAGCCAAGGGGAAAAAAAACTTGGAAGAAAAATTAGAATTTACATTATTAAAAAACCCCAATTCTATGGTTATTAAAAAAATTTTCAAATTCATAACATCACCCAAAGATTGGGATGGTGATATTTGGGAAAGTCCTGGTGAAATTAGTGATGAAAATACTGAATGGGATTCTGATGTGTCTTGGTTTGAAAGACAGATGTCTGTCAAGGAAGTCAGGAACCTCCCTTGGAATGGAAAAAATATTACCCTTGTCCTTCCAAATTATTATAACTTTGAAAATATGGGGCTTTCAGGCAAAGATACAGAAAAATGAATAACAATTCTTTACTAGTATATATATATATGTATAACAAGACACACAAACAAAAAAAATGGCAGTAACAACAAACAAAACCAGAAACCCAATAACAGCCTTGTCTCACCTGTCAGGCACTTTCCCCTTTGGTGTAGTTATGGTCACAGCCAGCAGGGACGGTGTTGGCTCCCAGCTGGACAGGGCAGGTGCAATGATTCCCCTGCGGTTGCAGGGGGCACTGTGGTGCAAGCTCAGCCACCTCTCTCCACATAGGTAATCGTGGGCAAGCTGGTGGGAGTAATAGAAATGGGGCTTCCTTTGCAACCCCAAAGGGGCAGCCAATCCTGGTGCCCCTTTGGATGGCAGAATAGACTGTAGCAGGAACCTTGGAGTGGCAGGCTGGCAGGGCGGAGAAGAACAGACCCTGAGATGGAAAACAAAATATAGCAGAAACTCCACAGCTGTAGCAGGAGACGTGGGGGGTCAGGCAGACATGAGGTATCAGGTGAAAGTGTAGCAAAAACCCCAAAGCAGCAGCAGAAGACAGCAAGGCTGACCAGCGGCAGCTGGGCTCCTGCAAGCAGCCAGGAGAGGTTCCCTCGGAGGGGGAAAGGGGAAGAGGTCCTGGGTTTTCCCCTGAGACACCCAAATAGACGGTGAGGGTCTTTCTCCTGTGAGGTTGGGTGTTATAAGGTCCCAGTTCAACAGCTACTCTTATGAGTAAAGGCTTACTCACGGTATGAGAATCAGTGGGAGGACAAAGGCTCTGCAGTGGCAGCAAATCCTCTGGGCAGCGATGCACAAAAGATAGGCTAGAAATAAATCCTCATAGACTGATGTCTATAGAGCAGCCCTGGTGGTGAGAGGGATTTCTCTTCCTAACTCACCCACCTTTGTCAAGTCCTGTGGTAAATTTATACAGTAAGTATTGCTTAGAATCACTATGTCACGATAACGTCATCACATACCCGCCGGAGCAAATTTGCACAGTATGATCTCATGGTTCTTAGATAGTCCTTTTGCACTGCACTTGCACCTCCCCAATTTGGGGGTCGTTGGGGGTCTTTGATGAAGGCTTCCAAGGTCTTCGCATCTGAACTTTTCAACTTTCTCCTCGGAGCATTGAAGCAAAGTGAAAATTTTCCAGGATAGAAATCCATTTTAATTTAAGTGAAATGTACATTTTTGAGTTGAGTTCTGGTTAGAAACCATAGTTATTTAGCCAGACTGCAAGGCCTAAGCTTAGTGAAGTTACTTCAGTGAAAGACAGAGATAAAAGGGAGGAGACAGAAGATAACAGAGAGAGACAAGGACTACTGTAAGGGCAAGCCAGCCTGACCTCAGAATTCTTTCTGATAAAAAGGAACTAGTAGTAAAAGTCACACGAAACCCATAAAAATGAATATGTATGAATCTATTGTGAAACTGTATGCAAATGTATTTAAGAGAGAGATAAAAAGAGACCTGAAGTTCTCAGAAGTACCCATGCCTTTTTTTGAAGAGAGCGATCTCCGCATACGTCAGAATTAGCCCCTTTTAGAAGGGGCTCACTGAGAGAAGGTTGCCAGTAGGAGAAGCTCAGAAAATAAAAAGATTTATAATACTTCATTGCGGTTAGTACTGTTTTAAAATAAGAAGATAAATAAGATAGAGTTTTTGTATGCTGATATGTCTTTTTGTTTTAAGAAACCACCCAGAATGGCAAAGAGATTGTGAGATCAGACAGCCCTCTGGTCTTAGCCCTTGAAAAAGAAAACAAAGCAAAGAGAAAGCAAATCAAACATGTTGTTCAGCATGCAGCATAAGATAGCAACGTATGAAGTCAAGCAAAGATTATCATGCTGAAACGCAAAACAATTACAGTTTGCAAAATGAGTACATATGATTTGTTAAAGGCTCCTCCTAAGGTAAAGGAAGAAAGATAAAGGTGACCTCCCCAAAAGAGTAGAATTTTAGTCGACACAAGGGCCATATATTCAGTTTTAAATAAAGCTTTAGTACCTGTAGAGAATGTTTATGTTGTAGTGTGGAGAACAACTGAACAACTGGCCAGTCTGAGAAGGCATACTTTTGCAAACCTTTAAAGTAACATGTGTACTATGTGTACTTAGAAGCTTTTGGACAATGCTCAATTCGCTAAACATTCTCAAATGAGAAAAGTTACTCTAGAGGCAAATGATATAAAGATGTTAAGCTTAACCTTAACAGACACTGAAATTAAGAAAGACATTAGTAAGGAGATATTAGAATAAGTAAATAAGTGTTTTCAAAGGTATGAGCCTCTGCTGTACCAGAGAGAGTGAAAAATGCCTCCCATGGTAATCAAGCTTAAACAAAGAACACAACCAGTAAGAGTTGAGGAGTACCCTCAAAAAGAAGGTAAAGAAGGAATCAGCCAAATAATTAATAGTACTAGATTGAGGGCTGTCAATAAGATAACACAGAATTTATACCCTGTGATAGCAAATCCATATACTTTACTAACTTGTTTAACACCTAAGCTAGCCTGGTTCACTGTTTTAGGCCGAGGAGATGTCTTCTTTTGCCTCCCTATCCACGAAGCCAGCCAGAAAATTTTTGCATTCAAACACAAGCTGACATAGTCCATGTGCCTGAAAGCTTCAAAATTCCCCACTCTGACTGGAGAACAGCTTGCAAAAACCCAGATTCCCGAGAAGCTCCACAAGAAGAAAGGAGGCTGTTGCAGTATGTAGATGATCTTCTAGTAGCCACTCGGACGAGAGAAGCCTAGATGGTAAGCGTTTTGAATTTCCTAAGACTCCAAAGATACAGAGTCTCAAAGAAAAAGGCACAAGTAGTGAAACAGAAAGTAAACTAAGAAAGTAATCTACCCAGAGTAAGAAGTGAGTGCTGAGCAGCAGACTTTATGGCAGAGAAGCCATATGCCAAACCCCGAAACTCCAGACAACGAAAGAACTCCGAACCTCCTTATGCATGGCAGAGTAGTGCCAGCTGTGAGTTTATAAATTGCTCGTCAGACCCCTCTATGCTCTTATTGCTGATAGAAACAGAGATCTCCAGTGGACAAAAGATGCCACACAGGTCTTTCACTAGCTAAAGATTGCCCTCATGTCAGCTCCAGCTTTGAGACTTCCAGATGTAAGTAAACCATTCTTTCTATTTTTCCATGCAAAGAATTGCTCAGGGAATATTGGCTCAGGACTTGTGTCCATACTGAAAAGCAGTTGCTTACTTCTCTAAGCAACTAGATGCAACAGCCAAAAGATAGCCAAGTTGCCTCAGAGGTGTAGCAGCAATTGTGCTGAATATTCAAGAAGCACGCAAGTTTACCCTCAGACAAAAATGACTGTGCTAGTGTCCCACACAGTGTCCGCAGTACTAGAAGTAAAGGGTGGCCACTAGCTTTCACCACAGAAGTTTCTGAAATACCAAGCCATCATGGTAGAGCAAGATGATGTGGTGGTGATTAGTGGTGACTAATATTGTCAACCCAGCTTCTTTTCTCAGTAGAATCAAAGAGAAGCAGTACACCATGATTGCCTAGAAACCATTGAAGCTACCTTCTCCAGCCGCCCAAACTTAAAGGACACTCCTTTAGACGATGCAGAGACCTAGTACACTGACAAGAGCAGCTACATTGCCAGTAGAAAGGGACATGCAAAGTACACAGTGACTACCTGCAAAGAAGTAATAGAGTCTAGACCCTTATCAACAAGTACCTCTGCACAGAATGCTGAGATAAATGCATTGACCCATGCCTTAGAAACAGCAAAAGGCATTCAAAGTTGTGCATGCACATAGAGCCATCTTGAAGGAGAAGGGACTGCTAATCTCACAAAGGAAGAAGAGACAATCCGGCTGCTGGAAGCAGTTCAGCTACCTGAAAAAAACATATTAAGGCACACCAGAGAGTGAGCTTAAAATTAGAAGAAAGAAATGAGCTGGCAGATGGAGAGGCAAAGAAAGCAGCAAAGAGTGAAATACAGATTTTCCTCGAAAGTAAGCCATAATACAATAGTACTAATCAAAAGAGACATACAACTACAAAAGGTGGGCTACCATTGAAAGAGAGCTAGTAATCCCTTCCCATTTTCGTGGTTACTAGTGAAGGAAGAACACTAGAAAACACACCAAGGCCTAACTACTTAAAAGCTTTTTATAGAGTGTGGCTCCTTTCCCAAAATGACCAAGGCTGCCAGTGATAGAGAGTGCATTGAAATGAAGTGTTGACTTTGAAGTAGTAATTTCCACAGGCTTTCTAGAACATACATCTGATTGGAAGAATCGTTGTCAAGAATTTATATGCCACTATCACTCAAGTAAGCCGACAATGTAGTCCTTGCCTCCAGACTAACCCCCCCAAAAAAATATTCTCCCGGGCCAATACTTAGTCAGACTGAGAGAGGCCATAAGCCTGTACAGCAGTAGCAAATGAACTTTTCAGAACTCCTAAGGAAAGGGGGGTATCAGTATTTAATGGTATTGATAGATACATTTTCAAGGTGGCCAGAAACATTCCTCACCAGAACTGTCAAAGCTCAAGAGGTGACCAGATCATTTTTACAAGAGATAATACCACGCTTCAGAGTTCCAGTCACAATATCCTCAGATAGAGAATCATATTTCATTTCCAAAGCAGTGCAACAGATCAGTAGCCACCAGGGCATAGATTAACAACTTCACACTCCATACCGCTCCAATCAAGCAGCCAGGTAGAGAAAATCAATCATTTGATTAGGCAGCAAATTGTAAGACTGGGGCAGGAAGTTAATCTACCCTGGCCCCAAGCTCTTCCACTGACACTATTGCAAATTCGAACTAAACCTTGAGCTAAAGGAATGCTGAATCCTTTTGAAATGCCTTACAGAAGACCATATGGAATACAAAGGGAATGTCCACCCACATTAGGGTGATAACACTGGCCACCTACATAGTGGCTTTAGGCAAACAGCTCAGAGAAATTGAGAAACATGCAGCTAGAACTTGGAGCAGAGAGTTAGATAGCCTGAAGATGATGTATATGTTAAGTCTCTTACAGAGAAGACTTCAGAACCACAGTGGGAGAGACCACTGCAAGTACTTCTCACCACCTTCACTACAATCAAAATTAATGAGCAGAATGCCTAGATCCATCACTCTAGAGTGAAAAAAGCCCTAGAAGTCCCTTAGACAGTGACACCAGAAGACAATGAACTGAAACTGAAACTTACTCAGGCAAAATGAGTATATTGCAGTAGAAAGTAGTTCATACTTTAGTTTACAGAATTGTTTTGAATGTAATTATAACTGAAGTTTCAGAACTAAAGAGTACTTCTATCCAAAGCAATGCTGAATAGCCTTGGTCCCAAGCTTTTAATCAGTATACTAGATCCATGAGAGAACTTTCTGAGATAAAAGATTTAAACGTATCTACGGTAGTAATCCACAGGAATCAGGTATATGAGAAGCAAGAATGGCAAGAAGGAGAACTGTGGGCACTTCAAGGAATCAGAGGAAAAGAAATCAAAGTAAAGTGATGAGTCATCAATAAGACAGCTTATGAGAGACCAGATGCAATTAGTGTCTCAACTTCTCCTGGTGTATATGAACACCAAGAAGTTTGTGATAGCCTAAGTGAATCAGACTGTTGGTGTAATTTCACCTTGATACAGCCTGTAGAAGTGACCTGCCTTTGAGCCCGAGTTGCTATCAGACTTTCATTTAAATTCAAAGTAGACACTGCAGTTTTTACCACAGCAAAGCCCTATACAACCCATACTAAGACTCAAATAGTTCAGACTCAACCCAAACTTGAACCTGAGGTGTATGAAATAGGCCCTCACATAGTAAAGAATGTGGGTGAACAACAACTATTATTCAATCCAGAATAGTGTCTCAAACGTGTAGAGTTGATAATGCAAATTAATATCTCAAAAATCCAACCAGCCTGCTTCTCCTTCCTAAAAACATCCTTTGAAAGCTAGACAACATATTTACAAAGAAAAGCATATCTCGAGAGCAGAATAAGAAAATATCTAACTGGCATATTAGAAACAAGATTAAGAGTTTTAAATGGAATTGATTCAGAAATACTGATGAATAAACTGGCTGCTGCAGCAGGTAGCCTAACAAAATTGAAGCAGCCTTTACAGTCATGTCTATTAGCATTAAGAACTAGCCAGTGGCAGATTTCAAAAGTACTGCCAAAGTAAAGAAGTATGAAAAGGCCAGAGACCAAGACCACAAGTTAATAGTAGAAGCACTTCATACAGTTCATGATAATGTGTCTTTAGCTTTCAGTTGTATACAAGCACAGTTATAGATGCAAGCAACAGCAGCTCTGATCATATGAGAAAGGAGTAAAAGTAATTTTCCAGCTGAAATTCAGAGAAATGTTTAAGATAATGCAATTGATTTTGAAAGGAAGTTTCAATCCTAGTGAACTATGGTGAATTTCACCTATGATCCTGCTTCTAATGTAGCCACTGCCTTTGTGCTTACCATACGTAATGCCACTGTTTATGTTATCCATCCCATCATTGCACTAAGATTAAACCATGAAAAATCAATACTCTATTCCTCAGAACATAGAATGTGGGCACAAAAGATGAATGAAAAGTGACAAACAGTACACTTCGAATCCTGCATTACTAGAGAACAGATGGGATTCGTTTGTGAAAGCAATACTATTATTGCCCAAGATGTGTGTTTAGACACCGAACAGAATATTTGCCACTTTGAAATTCACCCAGTCACTGACCAGAAAACTGTGCTCGTATATACTAAAAAAAAGTGTGTATGCCTGAGAACTGCCTGTGCTGCTGTAAAAATTGATAGCAATGATGTTATTCTGTCTAGTAAAAATCATTCTAATTTCTGTATTTGTAATTTTATTAAGATTATCGAGTGAGATTTTTGTACTTGGCCCCAGTGACAGTGACATCCCAACAGCTAGGTTAAACCAATTACACAATGTAACAGATTATCACCTACTCTTATTGAAATAGACCTTACATTAGTAAAACAATTAATTAAGCACCAAGACCTACTAGAAATCTTGAAGGAAATCCAAAAAAGTAAAAAGAAAACCTTAATTACTGTCCAACATGATACAAAAGAAATAACTAAAATTCTGCAAAGAATAGAACAAAATGCAGATCATCACTAGTGAGATGTAGTCTTTAAGTAGTCACCAACTGCAAATAAAATCTTTAATAAATTGTGTCATCTTACTGTAATTTTGTTAATATTAGTTAAAATTAAGTTCAAAATTATCCATTATCAAACATACATAGTAAAGCACTAAAGTACACTTGTTGTTATAAGAATTTGTGTGAAGTAAAAGGATTTACTTCCTCCTTTTAGGAAAGGAGGGAATGAAGCAAAGTGAAAATTTTCCAGGAGTGAAATCCATTTTAATTTAAGTGAAATGTACATTTTTGAGTTGAGTCTGTGGTTAGAAATTGTAGTTATTTAGCCAGACTGCAAGGCCTAAGCTCAGAGAAGTTACTTCAGCAAAGGACAGAGATAAAGGGGAGGAGACAGAAGATGATAGAGAGTGACAGGGACTGCTGTAAGGGCAAATCAGCCTGACCTCAGAATTCTTTCTGATAAAAAGGAACTAGTAGTAAAAGTCACACGAAACCCATAAAAATGAATATGCATGAATCTATTGTGAAACTGTATGCAAATGTATTTAAGAGAGAGATAAAAAGAGACCTGAAGTTCTCAGAAGTACCTATGCCTTTTTTTGAAGAGAGCGATCTCCACATACGTCCAGCGCTGTTAAAAACATACCAAGCTTTACAACTTTTACAAAGTTGTGAGGTTTCTTCTTTTCTCCGCAAAACAGCATGCGCAGTAACGGTGTTCCTTGGTCTGCGTTATATGTAATGTAGTTAATTCATGCTTTGTAAACAGATACATGTAGGTATAAAATATTGTAGAAATAATGTTTTAACCTCCCAGCCAGGAATAAAGCTCTATTCACATTATAACTAATTCCTGGCAATGTCAAGATAGCATCAGACCTGTTTAATGTCTGAATGGAGCCTTCCTGGACTATCAGTGACAATTTCCTTGCCTCCTGCACCTGGGAGATAACATCAGAAGCCTCCCTGGCCCATGATTAATTGCAGTGTCCCAGGAATCTCACAAGATTCAGACCCATCCTGATTGCATCTGGGTACTCAGGGACTGATACCAACTTATTCAAACTTCTCCGGTGTGCTCAGACTTCTGTCTACCCGTCTTTGTCTATTTCAACATATGTATAGAAATAGATTTACATTCGAAGAAGGGAATGGAAAGATGCGGTCATCTATGCCGTGGGCGAAATAAACTGTATATAAGCTGGATGCTGGAGACATCCGGTGTGAACCTTAGAGGGGACACCGTCACTCTGTCGGACGAACCTGTTGCCTTCTGATATAAGGCGACCTGGTTTCGAGGAACCCAACCCTCCAGGGTCGCTCAGGCCAGAGAAGCACGCAGACACCAATGTGGTGGATGGTCAAAGGCCTTTATTATCTCATCTCATGGGGTTTTATAGTCTAAGGGGTCTCTCTACGTCAGAGGGGTCTGCAGTACCATCTATGGTTAGTAAGGAGTGGAAAGTTACTAGGAGTGGAAAGTTACTAGCACTACTATCGTTAGGGGGGCTGCATTCCTGGTTACATTCCTAGGGTGATCTCTTATGTTAAGGGATTAGGGGGAAAAGGAGTCCTGCGCTTTCCGTCACATTGCGTGATCTTCCGATCGCCTGTCCCTATCTACCACACGAACCTCTGGTCTCACCCAGCACCCGTACCCGGGACTGACGCTGTCTTGATTGTGGTGGTTGCTCGAAATTCCATTTTTTTGTAATTGACCTAATAAATCATTGTTAAATTTTTAATAATTTGGCTATCGATTTGATCATTTATAACAAATTGGTGATGAGCCAGTGTGATCTAATTGGGGTCCGGGAACCCCGGTCCCATTCGGGGGGCGCCCCTCTGAAATTCAGCTGCCCGAATGGAATCGGATTCCGAAAATCAATCAGATCCATGAAAGAACCGCAACGGGAGCGGCGGACCATAATCAGACCCGCGTGCTGGAACCTTAAAACCACAATCAAGGGAAACAGGAGGGCCCATTTCTCCGAGAAAACTTGGAGAACTTTGGAGAAGTCTCCAAGACCCGAGGTTTTTTCCCTATAAAAATCAACGTGCACAAAGAAATCCATGCAAAGATAAGAACCATAAATATTTGTGTGGTTGGGAAGGAAGTGTGAACGGACACGTGTGTGTGAGACGTGACCTGGTCACGGGGTGAGTGCAGACCCCCAAAGGCTGCAGTTCCATGTGTTCGCCAGAGCAGTGGTCAGTTACGGGGGGAAGCGAAAGGCTTTTTGTCGAAAACACATGGGACCCGGGGCTCAGGGAGAGTGTCGGGGGAAAACCGATCACACTTTGGGGAGAGAAGGAGAGAAGTGAGCCTGGGGAGATCCAGGAACTCGCACACCTTCTGAAACAGGAAAAAAAGTGGTAAGACACAGAAAAAGCCAGCGGGTCGGTTCGCTGCTTGGCTTGAGCAAAACTGGCGGCTTTGCACAAGACAGAGAGCCCGGCAGCAGAGAAAGGAATGGGGCTCGTGGCGAACATCACGAAAAAGCAAGAGAAGGTAAGAAAAGTCACAACATTCTTTGGGAGAATGGGTTTGGGGAAAAGTAAAAATCAGAAAAGAGCTCAGAAGGAACCCTCCAGAATTAAGAAGGAACCCTCCCCAGTTCCTGGGAGAAACTTACCAGAAATTCCTAGAGACAGTGCTCTTGGTTGGATGTTGGAACATTGGGATGAAAATCCGTGAGGGGTAGGGAGATCCAAGGAAAGGATGGTCCATTTTTGTATGGAAAAATGGGGAGGGAGAGAAATTGGGAGATACGTAGTCTGGCCGATATTCAGCACCTTTGAAATGTGGACATGTGAGTCTTTGTTCAACCACGTGTCCGAGCGCAGCCCGTGGGATGAGGAGGAAATCGAGTACACAGACATGTGGAGACATGCCTTCCCAGGTCTTTTCCCGGTGCGGGCTCTCCGGGGCTCAGCAAAGGCAAGAAAATAATGGGAACCATTGGAAAACCTTCCACCACCGTACCTGGTAGCTCCGCAGCAGCCAGACCAAGCACAGGCTCAAGCGGCACCGGGAATAGTTCCCAGGGGTGGGATTCCTCAAGCACACGCAGGTGGGATTCCTCAAGCACAGGCGGGTGGGATTCCCCAGGCGCAGGTGACCGCTCTGCCCCCACCAAAACCTGAACAGGCAGCATCCGCTTTCCAGCAGAGCCAGGGGGCAGCGGAGCAGCCGCATTCACCGACACCACCAAAGAAGGAGGAGGAGAAGGTGGGTGTCTCCTGGGAGGCCTCTCCTCCGTCACGCTGAACTAGAAGAAAAACAAGGCAGGCAATCTTGAAAAACCTGGTATCTACCCCTTAAGGGAGGTACCGACAGCTCTGGGGGTGCTCGGGTATGTGAACACCCCGATAAACACAAGCTACGTGAGGGCTTTCAAAAAGGAGATGGGAAAACTAATGGATGATCCCCTGGGGGTGGCAGAGAGGCTGGATGAGTTCCTAGGAACTAGCATATACACCTATGAGGATCTCCAAGCGATATTAAAATCATTGTTTAACACCGAGGAAAGGGACATGATTCGGACAGCCGCAATCAAGGATTGGGAAAAGCGAAACCCAAACGGGGGAATGGGGGAGGAACGGTGGCCGAACCAGAGACCGTCTTGGGAAGCCCAGATGGAGAAGGGGAGGCAAAAGATGATAAATTTAAGGAATATGGTCATTTCGGGTATCCGGGAGGCGGTACCAAAGGGACAGAATATGAGCAAAGTGCTCAGGGAATGCCAGGGGAGGGATGAAACACCCACAGAATGGCTGGAAAGGCTCTGGAAGGGCCTGAGGATGTATTCAGGTACGGACCCAGACTACCTGATGGGAATGATATTGTTAAAAACGCAGTTTGTACCAAAATCCTGTGATGACATCAGGAAAAAGCTGGAAAAGACGGAGGGATGGCAGGATTTAGAGTTACAGGATTTACTGCGGGAAGCACAGAAAGTTTACATGAGCTGGGACAATGAAAAACAGAAGATCCAGGCTAAGGTTCTCGTGGCAGCGGTGAGAGAAGCCCAGAAACTGGAACAGGGTAAGGAGGTGGCCAAAAAGGTGCTGGCAAAAAAGCCAGGTCCGGCCCTGGTAAAGGGGGCGAGCGAACAAAAGCAGGAATTTGAGTGCTTTTACTGCAAGCGAAAGGGACACATCAAGAGTAATTGCCCAAACCGAGCCAAGGATCAGGCAATGTTCCAGGAAGATTAGGGAGGTCAGGGGCTTTTCAGTTTGGGGTCCAGAACATCTAGGGAGCCCTTGATAAAATTAGAGGTGGAACCCTACAAACAGGAAATGTGGTTTATGGTGGATTCGGGGACGGCATGGACAACGGTATTACAGGTACCGAAGGGATTTGCTCTAAGCAATGATACTACGATAGTAGCTGGAGCCAAGGGGGATCCCTTTGAGGTACCAATCATAAAAAACGTAGAAATAAAAATTGGAAAAAATAAATAGAGTGGTAATATACTACTGGCAAAAGGAGCTGACGTCAACTTGCTGGGGTGGGACATGATGGTCGCTCTAGGGGTGGGGTTGACTGTGGAGAAAGATCGTCTCAAAGTAAGGCTGTATAGTTTCACTATTCAGGACAAAGGAAGAATTAACCCAAAGGTCTGGTATGTTCCAGGGGAAGCAGGGAAGCTGGACATAGCACCAATTTGGGTTGAGATTGAGAAACCAGAAGACCCCATAAGGGTCAAACAATACCCTCTCCCAATGGAAGGGAGAAAGGGATTGAAACCAGTGATCGAAAAATTAATAAAAAAGGGCACACTAGAACCTTGTATGTCAAGGCACAACACTCCAATTTTGGCGGTAAGAAAACCGGATGGTAGTTATAGATTGGTGCAGGATTTATGGGTGGTGAATCAAAGGACTAAAACCCTTTTCCCCACTGTTGCAAACCCTTACACATTGTTAAATAACCTCTCTCCCGAGGATACATGGTACAGTGTGATAGACTTAAAGGATGCTTTCTGGACCTGTCCTCTCGCTGAGGACAGCCATGATTATTTCGCATTTCAGTGGGAGGATCCAGAGATGAACAGCAGGCAGTAGCTAAGGTAGACATCATTGCCTCAGGGCTTCGTGGATTCCCCGAATTTATTCGGGCAGGCACTGGAGCAGGTTTTAAGTAATTTCATACTGAGTGAGAACACGAAGCTTTTACAGTACATGGATGATTTGTTGATTGCAGGCAGGGGAGAGGAGGAGGTAAGGTCAAGTACAATTGATTTGTTGAACTTTCTCGGGGAAAAGGGGTTGAAGGTTTCAAAATCAAAGTTGCAATTCGCTGAGCTGGAGGTCAGGTATTTGGGACACTGGCTCACAAAAGGGAAAAAGAAATTAAACCCGGAAAGGGTGGCAGGAATCATTGCCCTAATGAGACAGAGTAGAGATCCATTCTGAATTAGGTGAAGTGTCTAGGAGAGATGAAAAGTCTGTGAGGCCAGAGCTGAAGGAAAAACTGCAGGCCAGAGACAGCGAGGAGACAGAGGAAAAAAAACCAGAAGCGACCACAAGGTCGATTTGCCCCCCCGACCTAGGAATTCCTTTGATAAAGAAGAACTGGCCATAAATGTCACACGGAATGAATATGCATGAACCTATTGTGAAACTGTATGCATATGCATTTGGAAGGGGGATAGAAGGAGACCTGAGATCTCCAGGGGTACGCATGCCTTTTGAGGAGGATTTCCTCTGCTTGCGTCCGACGCGCGTCGTAATAAAAGCATACCGGGCTTTACAACTTTTATAAAGTTGTGAGGTTTCTTCTTTTCTCCGCAAAACACTGCCACTCCCTCAGACTAAGAAGGAAATTCGGCAGGTGTTGGGATTGTTAGGATATTGCCATCAATGGATTGAGGGGTACAGTGAAAAGGTGAAATTTCTTTATGAAAAACTCACCACAGATCGAATCAAATGGACACAGGAGGATAACGAAGAATTTCAGAAAATCAAGGAGGCACTCACAGAGGCCCCAGTGTTGAGTCTCCCCGATGTGAGAAAACCCTTTCAGTTGTTTGTGGATACCAGCAACCACACAGCACACGGTGTGTTAACACAAGATTGGGTGGGGGTCAGAAAACCGGTGGGATATTTATCCAGGTTGTTGGACCCAGTCAGCAGAGGGTGGCCTACGTGTCTGCAGGCGATTGTGGCTGTGGCACTGTTGGTAGAAGAGGTGAAAAAGGTGACATTCGGGGCACATCTGGTGATGTTTGTACCACACAATGTGAGGAGCATACTCCAACAAAAGGCAGACAAATGGCTCACTGATGCACGGTTGTTAAAGTATGAAGCCATTTTGATTCATTCGCAGGACTTGGAGTTGCGGACCACAACTGCACGTAATCCCCCCCAGTTCTTGTTTGGGGAGGCTGCAGAGGGTTTGGTTCATACCTGCGTAGAAGTGGTGGAATTGCAAACCAAGATCCTGGAGGATTTGGAGGAAGAAGAATTAGACAAAGAGGAAACATGTTTTGTGGATGGCTCAGGCAGGGTGACTGAGGGGAAAAGATAATCAGGCTACGCAGTGGTGGATGGGAAATCAGGAAAAGTGATAGAAGCAGGACCCCTGAACGCAAACTGGTCGGCACAAGCATGCGAGCTGTATGCTGTTTTAAGGGTTTTGAAGGGACTGGAAGGGAAAAAGGGGACAATTTTCACGGATTCAAGGTATGCCTTCGGGGTGGTTCACACATTTGGGAAAATTTGGGAAGAAAGAGGGCTGATCAACACAAGGGGAAAGGAATTGATGAATGGGGAGCTAATACGGCAAATCTTAGAAGCTCTAAGGGGGCCAGAGGGAATTGCGGTCGTTCATGTGAAGGGACATCAGACTGGGATTCAGTTCCGGACCAGAGGGAACAACTTGGCTGATCAGGAAGCCAAGGTTGTGGCGCTGATGGTGGTGAGTACCCTGGAAATCGGAGGGGTGGAAATCTCGGACGATTCCGCCCCTGCTCTCTCAAAGGGAAATTGAATGTTATGAGAAAATTGGAGCAAATTTGAAAGAAGGTAAGTGGAAACTGCCAGACAGGAGGGAAATAGTTTCCAGGGGTTTTGCCAGAAGAATTTTGCAAAAATTGCATCAGAAAACACATTTGGGGGCACAAGCCCTAGCAGAACAATTCTTAAAGTTCTTTGGGGGCAAAGGAATTTATGAGTTGGCAAAACAGGAGGTACAAGGGTGTGTGATTTGTCAGAAAATAAATAAATCAAAAGCCAGAAAGGCTGCCCTGGGGAGTCGCCCCATTGCTTACCGACCATTTGAGAGAATTCAGGTTATTTTTACAGAATTACCTAAGGTGGGAAGGTTCAAATTTGTCTTGGTGATTGTAGATAAATTGACTCATTGGGTGGAAGCCTTTCCCAGCCCTAGGGCAACAGCACAAACTGTGGACAGAAAATTATTGGAAGAAATTATACCCCGGTATGGGGTGGTGAACTTTATCAATTTGGATCAGGGGACACATTTTACTTCAAGGATTATTAAGCAGCTGGCTGATGCCCTCAGTATTCGATGGGAATACCACACCCTCGGGCATCCTCAGAGCTCAGGACAGGTAGAAAGACTGAATCAAACATTGAAAGCCCAATTGTCAAAATTAATTTTGGAAACAAAAATGTCCTGGCTTAAATGTTTGCCCTTGGCTTTGCTTAATATCCGGACCATGCCTCACTCAGAAATGGGGCTCTCACCTTTTGAAATGCTATATGGAATGCCATACAAGCATGGAATGCCAGTGGGGTGTCCGGTTTTGGGCTGTTTGGAGGGCCTGGAAGGGCCCGGAGTGGCCTTGGGGCAGCCCGCGTATCAAAGGACGAGAAGAGGCTTCAGTTCTTCTTTCGATTTTTATGTTTATTAAATGTTTATCTAAAAGATTTTCTTTCGGCCCGACAGAGGTCTGCTCAGCAGCCAGCCATGAGCACACTGTGTCGCCCTCCGGACAGTCACCTATCTTTATACCCATAGTTACGTGTACAATATTTATCATTTTTCCCCAGTACCTTTTATTCTTATTGTCCGGTGCACTTTCAGTAATGACCAATCCCAAAGTGCCACCATCACCACAGAAGATGGAGGAGAAGAAGAAGAAGAAGAAGGACAGGACACGCCCCAATTCCTCCATCTTACTTCTCTAAACCCCCCTGTACAGAAATCCTAAACCCTGTGTCTCACCCTCTAATTAACTAATCCCTTCACCATTCACCCCGGTGAAATCCTCCTATCCTCATACAGGTGTCGTCTCCCGTGTAGGATCAAAGTCCAGCCACCAGACACTTCTGGCAACATTCCAGGACTCCCGAGCCCCCCAAGGGTGGTCTCAGTGACTCGGCACCTCAGTCCTGAGGTGCTGAGATCCCACAGTGGGGCACCTCGGGTTTGAGGATGCTCAGATTCAACCATACCTGGTTGCAATCAACAAAAACTTGCAGGAAATGCAGAAACAGGGAATAGTGACTCAAGGTACCCCTCTGGGATTTGCGATTCACAAAATTCAACCAGGGGACAAAGTGTTTATCAAAGTGTGGAAAGAGACATCGCTCTCTCCTCACTGGGAAGGTCCTTTCCTTGTGCTCCTGGCAACAGACACGGCCATTCAGACAGCAGAAAAGGTCTGGACTCACGCGTCCAGAGTAAAAAGAGTCGAGCGACAGGAGGAAGAGCCCGAGTGGAAAGTCGTCTCTTCCCCCGGAGACTTGCAGATTAAACTCCAACGTCCTTGTAAATGACCGACAAAGACCGGATAAGTTGTACACAGCCAGATTGTGAATGTTATTCATTTGTACATTTCAAGTGTGAATACTGTCAGGGACGTTTTGTTATTCATTGTGTAAGAGGGCAAAGACCAAAGGGGTTGTGTACCCAGTGTTTAGACGAGGAGTACGAATTGACTGATCGTATCCTGACCTTAGCCACAAATTTGGGAACTACTGAATTAGATTCATTTGAGTGGTTTCAGATTTTTCAAAATGGGTTGCTTGGAAAGCTCAGGTCTAGGGCAGAAGTATTGGCTGTGGAGTGCCAGAGGTCCATCAGAGTCCCGTGCAGTTCTGATGCAATCAGAATACCGCAGTGGGGCGCCTTTAAGAGGAGGTATGCGGCTAGGTCTCAGGGTGTCTTCCCTGAAGATGACTCCTGCTGCCAAGAAGATGGTCTTCCTCGCCACTGGAGGCAACTCAGGGGGCAGAGGCAAAGGCAGAGGAGTCTCTCTGGTGGGAATGCTGATTGACCTGAGCCTAGTCGTGTGCAAAGCGCAGAGCATGCACACGGAGACCCCTGGAAAAAGCGGAAGCTACAGCTCCACAGACGAGTGCAGAGCATGCACTCAGGTAGTCCCGATTGCAAGGGACGAGGGGTACTCAACAGACCAAGCCCCAAAGGAATGTCTTAGGAGAACTGGCAGATACTGTTGAACAAATGGCACTTGGGCAAAATTATGTGAATTGGAAATTGGGACTTGGTGTGTCAGTCCCGAGGCAGGCAAAGGATATGAACAGTCAAACGATAACAGACATCAGATGAGGAACCGAAGTGTGGAACCAATGTAGGTCCCCGTTTGCAGTCAGTGCAACTGAACCATGTGGCTTGGGGGGGAAAACAGGACCAATTTCATTGCTTATCATCAGGTAAATCCATTGTGTTACAATAACGCAAGGTTGGGAATATGCACGATGAATGGGAAAATGTATTGGATGGCAAAGAACGTGAAATTTGACAGTAAGATTGCTTTAAGTAAAGACCCGCTTATATTGGATTTGGCACAGGCTAATGATGACAGGGTGTGCCTCCAATATGACTGAGTTGTTTGCTTTTCTAAGAACAAAAATAATGAAGATCCTGAGGGAAGAATAAAAGAAATAACCCAAGAATTAAAACCGAGGGAGTCAGAAATGAGGAGACAAGGGGTGGAACCGGAGAGATTAAAGACCCCGGGCGAACAATATGAATTATTGGAAAAACAGTATTCGGACGGGGAGTTACCTTCTCCGGACAGGAATTTATTCATTGATCTAATGCAGGAAATTGCTACCAAATTAGGTCTGTCAAATTGTTGGATTTGTGGGGGATTGAAATCAGCGGAAAAATGGCCTTGGAGAGAGGAAAGTTTGGCTCCAGAGCAATTATTAAAATGGGACAATCCTCGGGTCTCAAAATTGGCACAGAGACCCGAGGGGTGGATTTTGGATCAAAGGGTAATTGGCACAATTTGCGTCAGTGGAGAAGGGAAAGAGTACACCGAAACGGTAGGTTACATTCCATGTGCAGCCACCTTAACAGTGAACTCAGATGCAAAAATCAAAACGTGGCACCCAGCACCTCCTTTAGGTTACTGGAGCCGGAAAAATTATACCAATTGTGAGTCGGATCAAAGAATGGAATTGTGCTGGATCAAAAGTCCAGGACCCAACCATTTCCAATCCTCAGAAGGCATGAGGGAACACTGGGGAGACACAGGGAAGTTAAATATTAAATGGAAAGCCCCTGATGGAATTTACTGGATATGTGGAAAAAAGGCATACAGTGAGTTGCCCACCAGGTGGAAGGGGTCATGTACTCTAGGTATGATTCAACCAGTCTTCTTCACTCTCCCCAGGACAAAAAGTAACCTATTAGGGGCTCTGTTGTACGAAACCCTAAGGAGGGAGAGGAGAAGCCTGAAAAAGATAATACCAGTGATAAGTGGCAAGCAAACCTGGGGGGAAGAGGAATAGCCGGCAGCAAGAATAACTGATTATTATGGGCCGGCCACGTGGGCTCAGGATGGAAGTTACGGGTATAGGACTGCTATTTATCTACTGAACAGGTTGAATAGGTTGCAAGCAGTCATGGAAATTGTTTCAAATCACACCTCCGAAGCTTTGGACTTTTTAAGTCAGCAGCACATCCAGGTACGAGCCTTTGTATACCAGAATCGGATAGCTTTAGATTATCTGCTGGCTGAGGAGGGAGGGGTGTGTGGAAAATTCAATGAATCTGAATATTGTATTGAAATTGATGATTATGGGGAAACCATAAGAGGTTTGGCAGCTGAAATTAAAAAGGTGGCCCATGTCCCCGTTCAAAAATGGAATTCACTTTTACAGTCATCTTGGTGGGACAAGATATTTGATGGGGCTTGGTGGAACAAAATAATGTTTCTCGTACTCTGTTCAGTAGCAGGAATCCTGTTCCTCCCATGTCTGATTCCATGCTTTATCAGACTGATTCATTCGGTGGTCCAGGGAATGCAGATCGCTATAATTCCCATGGACTCAGAATGAGCTTCTGGAGGCAACCCCTCAAAAATCCTGCAGTTGGAAGAGAAGAAGTATACCAGCAGTCCCGCCAAAGCACTGGCAACATTTGAGAAACAAACAACAGTTAAAATGAATAATGTAATGTACCAGGGTCTCCCACCAGGGGAATATCAAATTGTGTAACATTCTACTTGTGGGAGTCCTGTTATTAGTGAAGGGTAGAAGTAGAAAATTAAAATTGTAGCATGAATTAAATGGGTAAAATAAATGGGGAGGGATTTGTTTTATGTAATGTAGTTAATTCATGCTGTATAAACAGATACATGTAGGTATAAAATATTGTAGAAATAATGTTTTAACCTCCCAGCCAGGAATAAAGCTCTATTCACATTATAACTAATTCCTGGCAATGTCAAGATAGCATCAGACCTGTTTAATGTCTGAATGGAGCCTTCCTGGACCATCAATGACGATTTCCTTGCCTCCTGCACCTGGGAGATAACATCAGGAGCCTCCCTGGCCCGTGATTAATTGCTGTGTCCCAGGAACCTCACAAGACTCAGACTCACCCTGATCGCATCTGGGCACTCAGGAATCGATATCAACTTATTCAAACTTCTCTGGTGTGCTCAGACTTCTGTCTACCCGTCTTTGTCTATTTCAACATATGTATAGAAATAGATTTGCATTCAAAGAAGGGAATGGAAAAATATGGTCATCTATGCCGTGGGCGAAATAAACTGTATATAAGCTGGACGCTGGAGACATCCAGTGTGAACCTTAGAGGGGACACCGTCACTCTGTCGGACGAACCTCTGGTCTCACCCAGCGCCTGTACCCGGGACTGACGCTATCTTGATTGTGGTGGTTGCTCGAAATTCCATTTTTTTTGTAATTGACCTAATAAATCATTGTTAAATTTTTAATAATTTGGCTATCGATTTGATAATTTATAACAGTCTGTCTGGTCCTAACTAGTCTAAATTTTTCATTTTGTGGCTACTTAGCTTTACATTTGCCAATTTCTTATTAGTACTATACTTATCTAGCTCTTAAGCTACCCACCTAGTGAGTTTTGGCTTGTTTTGTTTTTCCATTAGCATTAAGCATCTAGTTAACCATATACTAGCCATTACATTGTATAAAAAGTTATTTAGATCAGGTTATATAGGTACAAAACTTATGATTCAGATGATATAGGTATAAAAAGCTATGATTATTATATTGATATCAGGTTATATAAATATCTTATAACTCAAGCTGTATAAGCACCTTGTAACTTTGACCTAAGTTATATAAGCATCAGCAGCAACAGTCTGGCACCAAATCCCACCTCTCTCCACTCTGATCTGGAGAGAGAAGCCGAGCCCAACCCCTCACTCCCCAGCCAAAATCCCATGGTATCCCTGCCCTACTAAAAAAAAAATCCCCAAAAGCAGCTAAAAGAGTAGCCAGCTGTACCCTTCCCCTTCCTTCTTGTGAAACATGCATGTATTTTATAATTGGCTTTTTGCAAATATTGAAATGAATATTATATGTGTTGTGTTAGAAAATAATGCTGTATTAATTCTCTTAAGTGCTGTGTTAAATATAGCTGTAGGTTATAAAAATTGTTAAAATAGAAACTATGCTATGTAAGATGCTTTGTTTAAAAGAAAGGACTTGCTGCGAGATAGCAGCCACAGGACACCTAAATCTTTCAGAGAAAAAGAATTTATTGCCTTCTTATTAGAAGAAATGAACTTCTTTCGGCCTCGAAGGCGCTGTTAGGATTCAGAGGAAGAAGTTGACCAGACAGAATCCTGTGCTTGAATGGAATTTATGCATCATGTATGAGGTGTATGAATATGCAACAGGCTATTGCTTTTAAGGGTTAATCCTTTGTTAACGGGTGTCCTTTTGTCCGGCTCGTGCTGGCCAGAAAATGGGACCCGGACGTCTGTAACTCTGTGTTTCTATTGTCTCATATTTTCCTAATTTAATTTGTCCAAATTGTTATGAACGAAAATTTGGTTAATATTTTTTTGTGAGAAGAAGTTACAAAAAGGCAGCCAGATGTCTGTCCCTGCCAAGGTTCTGCGTGTTTTGTTATTGTAATCACGGGTCGTTTTAGCTTATTGCCCCTTTTGTATTAGTAAAAGCCCTGGCTAGGGTGAGGTAATGGCCCTTCCAGAGGCTAAGTTGTACCTTTCCCAGAATAGTGAAGACACCTGAGAGGGTGGGGGGGGGTTATGCAAAGTGACTCCAGGACCAGCATGCTTTTTGGGACCCCGACTCCAAATGCACACAGAAAACCCCAAAAACAACGAGCCAAATAAGAGCTGAGAGACTAAAGTGATGTCTGGACATGAGGAGCCGAGTGCTGAGCCTGCAGAGATGCAGAGTCCCTCTCGCCCTGACCACGGGACCCGTCCCCAGCACCGAGACTGAGGGGAACCGCACTGAGAAAGCAACATCTGACGGGGGACACCACGCCCTAAAGGCTCCCACGAGGACCGGATCCCCCAGCTCTGTCCCTAGTGGGCAGAGCTGCGCATATCCTCCTCCTCTGAGTCGCCCAGGGAGACACGACGGGGACTGCAGCCCTGCCGAGCTGCCCAATCCTGAGCTGATCACTTTTAATAAAGGCATTAAAAAGGAGAAGTCTCCTGGCCTTGTTTATTTCACAAATTGTTATCACTCTAATTGTGTTACTATTTTTTTAACCATTTTATTACCATTAAACTTTAAAAAATTTTAAAAACAAGTGATCGGCGTTTTTCACACTTGTCCTCCCAGACACATCTTTTGTTCTCTTAAGTTCCAGCAGTTATCATCTCTTAGGCAACAGATGGGAAAAAATTCCCTTAAGGACAGGAGGAAGAAAAAGAAAAATCATAGCCTCCAACATGATGAAACCACAGAACCCCTACCTCTTTAAAGAGGAAGAGGTTCCAGAATTTAAAATGAGACCCATAATTAAGACACTGGAGATCAAAATCTCTTTGATTACTGCTAAGCAAGCCAAATAGCTAAACTTGGGTTTTAAAAATAATTTCCTAAATTGTTTAACTGGCTTTAACAGAAAAAGTAATATTTTTTATGATGCCAAAATCCATTTTGAAGTAATTAAAAATTTAGAACAAAAAGGCATTATATATAGGATGCATTCTCTTTACCTGTCCTAGGGTGACATTATGATGCTTATATCCCCAGTCGTCTGTTCTGTTTATGCTGGATATTATGTTCTGTGCCTTCAAGAGTGGCTCTGACGAGTGAAGGTTTGTTTTGTTTTGTTATCAGCCTGCTCACTCCCCCAGAGTCAGCGGGACACAGAGATGGTGCAGTACATAGTGCTGCTTTTGCTTTTTTTGGTTGCTTTCACTTTGGTTTTGCTCCTACTTTGCTCCTGCTTTTGCTTCTGCTCATTAGTTAGTTTAGCTAGGCGGTCCGAATTTTTTCTGAACTGTTTTTTTCTTTCCCTTTCTTGGAACCACTCGAGCCTGCTCCAGACTGGGACCTGAGAAGCATCGAGAGTTTGCACTTTGTGGCCTGCAGCAGCCATTCCCAGTGCTGGAGGGACTGATAACAGAGCGATCACGGCCAGAAGAGATTTTCTGAATTTGCAATTTTTTTTCAGAGCGGTGAAGGAATGTTGTCATCTGGTATTGTTCATTTTGTGTGCTGAGGAGTGCTTTGCCTGTTAAATAAACAGGTTCTTTCCACTTCTCTCTGAGGAATCCTTCCTGAACCAGTTGGGGGGAGGGGGCGTGTGGGTTTGCTTTCTGGAGGGGCCCCCTTTGGAGGTTTTCTCTCAGATTTGCACTAAACTGGGGCATTATCATTCCCCTGTTTGGCTGGTGAGAAAAAGCAGAGGGGAGCTGGCATTTAACAACTGACTATCAAAGGCTTAATGCTAACATGTGACCACTCACTACAGCCAAATATTGCAAACCTCACTGCTATGCTGCAGGCAGCTGTCCATAACTGTGTACGAAACAAGGCTCACTCTTTAAAACTTTTTAAAAGTTTTATAAGGTGTAAAAGGGACAGTATCCAGCACTGGGGTGTCTGGCAAACTGCCAGAAGCACCCCTGTAGCTTAAAACAACTATCTTATATACTTTTTCATTACATTGGTAAATGCATATTCGCGGGGATTATACATATTCAAACATTCCTATTAGCTTACATGCTTGGGGAATACCTTTGCTTGGCTCGATCTTTGACTTGTCTTCATGCCATCCTGTAGATGAAATTCATATATTTAATTTCATCTCAAGGCTCTATTTGGTTGTTTTGTTGCCCGATAGATGAAGGACATAAAACTCGGATAAGTTTTGTGCGGTGCTTTATTAGGGCCCGGGGGCCTGTGGACTCACGTCCCAAACCAGAGCCCCAAATTTCACGTACGGGTGTTTTCCTGTTATATACATGCAATTCATAACAAAGTCTCCAAGAAACAGTTCCCTTTGCCAAGCGACAGACCCCTTGTAATACATTCCTTAGTTCACAAACAAAATTATAAATCTTCTGCTTGTCTTATTGTATGCTGCCCCCAAACCAGTTAGCCTTCTTACTTTCCTACCCTGGTTTAAATGTTTATTAAGTTCCTAAGACTACCTGCTAAGTTACACACAGAACTCAACACACACTATCAATGGCTACAAAACTGTTTTTAACAAACCAATTCACACACACAACTCATAACTAAACTGTAATAAAACATTTTGCTAAATTTCATTTCTTTTTCCAACATTTCCCCCCTTTTGAGCATCCTTCAGTCCTGCTGCAAGGATGCTCAATCAACAGTATTGACAGTAACATCTTCATAACGAGGTGGGGGATGTTCTTCATTCTGCCGCCCGCGGGTCATTGCCTTCAGCAACCGGAGAGATCGCTTCTTTTCCTTTTCGATCACACCTTAAAGGCATATATATACAATCCATATAGTCACCAAAAATACTAAAAACATTAGTACATACTGTATAGCAGAAGTAATCCAGCCAGACAGGTGAAGCCCCAAAGAATCAAATACTGCTCCTATCCAATTATGCTGTGCTTCCTTTTCAATTTCCTTGGTTTTTGTTTCCACTTCTGCCAATTGGGAAATATCTTTCTCCACTTCAAGTGTAACATTTGGAATGTGTACACAGCAATGATCTATTCTCCTACTCAGGTAACTACAAACTCCATGTTTGTTTAACAGTACCAAATCCAATGCCATTCTGTTTTGTAGGGTCATTCTTGATGTAGCTTGCAATTGCAAATATAGATCTTTAAATCCCTTCTTAGTAGCTGCTGCCATTTTTTCTGTCTGTCCTAACAAGTTGTTGAGCATTTCCCTATTTCGATATGTCGCTATCGGAGGGAATAATGACTCTAATATCCACCCAAATTGTACTCCCGTGCCAGGTTCATGCCACTGCTCCTCTAGGGATTCTTCCCTCTTTTTGAGTCCTTTCCTTTGGATCAATCTATTCTTTTTCCAGTATGGACACAATGTGGGAACCCCTAGGGTGATTTGTGTTACTGATCCATCTAGAGGTAAATGTGTGGTCCACTGTCCTTGTCCCAATACCCAGACTAGATTTCCAGGACTGTGCACAGTAGTATATCTGCAATCTATAGGTCCATCCATGTGGGATCTCAGCACCTCAGGACTGAGGTGCCGAGTCACCGAGACCACCCTTGGGGGGCTCGGGAGTCCTGGAATGTTGCCAGAAGTGTCTGGTGGCTGGACTTTGATCCTACACGGGAGACGACACCTGTATGAGGATAGGAGGACTCCACCAGGGTGAATGGCGAAGGGATTAGTTAATTAGAGGGTGAGACACAGGGTTTAGGATTTCTGTACAGGGGGGTTTAGAGAAGTAAGATGGAGGAATTGGGGCGTGTCCTGTCCTTCTTCTTCTTCTTCTTCTCCTCCATCTTCTTTGGTGATGGTGGCACTTTTGGATTGGTCATTACTAAAAGTGCACCCGGCAATAAGAATAAATGGTATTGGGGAAAAATGATAAATATTGTACACGTAACCATGGGTATAAAGATAGGTGGCTGTACGGAGGGCGGCACAGTGTGCTCATGGCTGACTGCTGAGCAGACCTCTGTCGGGCTGAAAGAAAATCTTTTAGATAAACAATTAATAAACATAAAAACCGAAAGAAGAACTGAAGCCTCTTCTCGTCCTTTGATACGCGGGCTGCCCCAAGGCCACTCCCGGCCTTTCCAGGCCCTTCAAACAGCCGAAAACCCGACACATCCATGGACTCTCTGCTAACCGTGTGATCATACCCCCTACACTTGCATTCCCATTTTAATGCCATTTTCACCGGTGCCAATCCAATTCGGTCTTCCGGTGTATCACATGTAAAAACCTCAGTACAATTCCAATCCTCTTTCTGCGGTCTGAACTCCCGGGAAGATGTAGACGTGATGATGGCCCTATAATGTGACTGATTCTTTACCCCTGACCATTGGATGCACCATTGTACTTCCCCAAGGTAATTATAGTGTTCCAAAACACTGGGTCCCCACAATGTCTTCCAACTTTTCCAGGTGTCAAAATTCTGTGTGATATTCTGACAACTCATTTCGGTGGGATTTCGTTCTTATTCGTACTGTATTGCATGGCTCATCTATTGGGGTTGCAATCAAACACCTCCTGGTATTTTGAATCCAACCATAATGGTTGGGTTTCATTTCACATTCCTCTTTAGTCATAGCCCGAATGGTCATACACAAATCCCTCCATACCTCTACTGGTTTGGGAACTGACTGGCAGGACCATGAAACATTCTTGAATGATTCAGGCATTTTGGTTACCGGTATTATTCCCCAGGGAATTGGTTCACCTGCAGCCTGTGGTAATGGCAGACAAGCTGTTATTTTAGTCATGTTCTGCATGATCCCACAATCTCTAATTAATCCTACCACTAAGTTTTCCTGCTCAGCATTTTGTTCTATTGTATCATTAGCCTCCCGTTTACTCCTTTTACCGTGTCTCTGTAGGGATAACATCATTCTGTCATGCCTCCACCATGCATTTCCTATTCTAGGATTAGTGACATTCGACCACCCACAACCTTTGCCTCCCTTCTCCCACCAACTGGTCCCGTCCTCTATTCTGTCCCAGGTCAGTTCCCTATTTTGCTTCCACCCAGCACGATCCCCTGTCCATGGCAAAACCCTCATACTCACTCTTTTGTAATCAAAACTATCCCGTATTTTGACCAAGCATGTATATTCTCCCGTATCGTTTGTGGTTACCTTAGTAAGATTCAGTACCGTGTTTCCTTGTTGTTTATCCTTATCCCAACCGACTTCTATCTTGCCTCGGCTTCTTTCAGCCGCCCGTTGCCATATTGCAATAACTTCACCGGCTTCAACTTTCTGGCTGTGAAATATAACACAAGTTAATTGAACATCCATCCCTTCCATGGCTGTAACCTTTGTTTCTTCAACCTGTACTAAAATACACCCTTGAACAGGTACCAGTCTCATGATCACTAGCAGCAATATAATTAAGAAGGCGGCTTTGCGCGGAAGATCATCCGGGTTGGAGACACTATCTGGGTTTCCCATTGGAACGGTGCCTTCTTTACCCTGGTGTAATGGATCCAAGCGTCCATCCCCTGGACCTTCACCGCCGTGTAGGTCGTCATCATCACCTGGTGGGGTCCGCTCCATGATTCCCGTAGCGGATCCGTAATCCACTTCTTGACGTACACCTGGTCCCCAGGCTGAATGTCGTGGACAGAGTTCTCCAGCGTGAGCGGTTTATTCCACTGTAACGTATTTCTTAAAGAATTCAAGATCTTATTAAGTGACATAACATACTCTGCAATTGCCTGATCCCCACTCACATGTACCTCTCCTTTTAATACAGTTGCATGATATGGTTTGCCATATAGTATCGCATATGGACTTACGCCTACCTTTTCCCTTGGTTTAATTCGAATCCTGAGTAGGGCCAAAGGCAAAGCTTGAGGCCAGTGCAGTTTAGCTTCCTGGCAAATCTTTTTGATTTGTCCTTTCAGAGTTTGATTCATCCTTTCCACCTGCCCACCAGACTGAGGTCTCCAGGGGGGTATACAAATTCCAGGTTATATCTAACATTCGTGCTAATTCCTGCACTACCCCGGCTATAAAATGCGGACCCCTATCTGATGACAATCCTAAGGGTACTCCAAATCTTGGTATTATTTCTTTTAACAATGTTTTTACCACCTCCTTAGCCTGATTAGTTCTACACGGAAAAGCTTCCGGCCACCCTGAAAACGTACATACGTACACTAACAAGTATCTGTATCCCTGTGCCCTAGGCAATTCAGAAAAATCAACTTGCCAGTAATCTCCCGGTTGTGGCCCGATTTGCAACTTTCCCATTTGTATTTGTCTCCTAACTACTGGATTATTTTTCAAACATACCGGGCACATTGCATTAACTCTTTTTGCCATTGTTAACATCTGATTGGAGATTATCTCATTCTTCAAAAATTTTACCAATGCTTCTGCCCCCCAATGGCATTTATCATGTTCTGATTCCAAAATAAATTTCATTATGCGAGTGGGTACCACTACTTGTCCCATTGGTGTAACATACCACCCGAGCTGATTCCTCTGTGCCCCTAGCAAGTTTATTAGTTTTCCATCTTCTATTGAATATTTGGGCTCCTGATTCAGATATGGGGTAGCCGGATTTGTTCTTACCGGTACCAATGCCATTTGAGTCCATACTTCCCGTGCCACTCACCGTGCTGTAACATCAGCAAATCGATTTCCTCTGTAAACTTCTCCTTCCGCATTCTGATGTCCTTTAACATGCATTACTGCAACTGCTTTGGGACTATGTACCACATCCAGTAGCTGTAGCACTTCCTCCCGGTGCTTGATGTTGGTTCCCTGTGAATTCAAAAGCCCCCTTTCTTTCCATAACGCCCCATGTACATGAACCACACCAAAGGCATATTTAGAATCTGTCCAGATATTAACCCTTTTGTCCTTGCTCAAGTACAGGGCTCTGGTGAGTCCAATCATCTCTGCCTTCTGGGCCGAAGTTCCAGGTAACAAAGCCTTTGCTTCTATTACCTGATCCGATGTTACCACTGCATACCCAGCATAGCGAGTCCCATTCTCGACAAAACTGGATCCATCAGTGTATAGTTCCCATTCAGGGTCTTCCAATGGTTCATCCTTTAGGTCGGGTCTGCTGGCATACACTTGTTCAATTACCTCTACGCAATCGTGCACCAGTCCCCCAGCCTCCTGGTCACTGCGTAAAAACTCTGCTGGATTAACATGGTTAGTAGTCTTTATTTCAATATCATCCTGTTCTCTCAGGATAGCCTGGTATTGCAACATTCGACTTGATGATAGCCAGTGACCCCCCCTTTTGCTCCAAAACAGCCATGACCATATGGGGAACAAACACTTTCATTTTTGCCCCCAAAGTCAATTTCCGGGCCTCCTGAATAAGGATTATTGTTGCCGCCACGGCTCGTAAACACGAGGGCCACCCGGAACTTACCGAATCCAGTTGTTTAGAGAAGTATCCTACCGGCCTCTTCCATGATCCCACCTTCTGGGTGAGGACCCCCAATGCCAGTTTTTGCCTCTCATTCACATACAACTGGAATTCCTTGGTCAGGTCAGGGAGTCCTAGGGCTGGGGCCTCTTTTAGTGCCTGCTTCAATTCCTGGAAGGCCTTCTTTTGTTGTGTCGTCCATTCCAACCGATGCTGCTTCAAGGCCTCATACAGTGGCTTGGCTAGGAGTCCGAAATTCATGATCCACAGTCGACACCATCCCACCATTCCTAGAAAAGATCTCAATTCCTGATGGTTACGAGGCAAAGGAATAGCACATATTGCCTCTATTCGGTTTACTCCCAAACGTCTCTGCCCTTGTGTGATCTCACAACCGAGATAAATAACGCTATTCTTGATCAATTGAGCTTTTTCCTTAGAAACCCGATACCCTGCTTGGCCAAGCATGTTGAGTAATTTAATTGTTAATTCCACACACATGTCCCTTTCCTTAGTGGCCAGAAAGATATCGTCCACGTACTGCAGGACGACATAGAAGGATGGAGATATTGTTACCTGGGTTGTCTTCCATTCCTCCAGCTCCTTGGCCAGCTGATTTCCAAAAATAGTAGGGCTGAGTTTGAATCCTTGTGGGAGTGTTGTCCACGTAAGCTGCCTCTTTCTCCCAAAATCAGGACTCTCCCACTATAAGGCAAAATATTTCCTACTCTCTACTGCCAGTGGGATGCAGAAGAAGGCATCTTTAAGATCAATCACAGAGAACCATTTAAACTCCTCCGATACAGATGTTAACAATGTGTAAGGATTAGCAACAACTGAATGTATGTCTTTTACTATTTCATTAATAGCCCTCAAGTCCTGTACCAAACGGTACTTACCATTAGGTTTCCTCACTGGAAAAATTGGAGTATTATACTCCGATTCACATTCCTGTAATATTCCTTGAACCAAAAATTGTTTAATCAACGGGGCTACTCCCCTCCTTGCCTCAAGCTTCAAGGGGTATTGCTTTACCCTCACTGGTTGGGCCCCTTCCTTTAGTTCCACCTTTACTGGCTGGGCAGCTTTAGATTTTCCGGGGACCGCTGATTCCCACACCCAGGGTACTACAGCCTGCTCAATTTCTTCTGGAATAGGAGAGGCTTCCTTAATCACAAAAATGCCCGCTATTTGTTCCTCAGGTATTTCCAATTTCACCCTTCCTCCCTCAAATATTATTTTCACATTAATTCGGGACAATAGGTCTCTGCCAAGAAGGGGTGTGGGGCAATTTGGCATATACAAAAATTGATGATCTAATTCCTTCCCCCCAAACCTAAGATTTAAAGGTTGTAAAAATGGTTGTTCCTCTAACTTCCCTGTTGCCCCCACCACCTGTACCGTTGTGTCACTCAAAGGTCCTAATCGTCTATTAAGTACAGAATATGTAGCTCCAGTGTCTACCATAAATTCCTGACCTTTCCCATTTATCTCTAAAACTACCCTTAAACCTTGGTCTAGTCAGCTTTGATTCTGATAATTTCCCAAAACTAGTGCTTGAGCGGCCTCTGCTGGTCCTCCCGTAAATCCTCCCACAGGAGTATTCCCCATTAATCCCATGTTTCCCATGTTTCCCATACCCATACCTCCTCTAACTGGGCATTCATTTTTCCAGTGTCCCAATTGTTGGCAAAATGCACACTGGTTTGGATCCAACCTCCCCGTGTTAAGTGCAAACCCAAATCCTCCCTGACCTCTCGCCATCCCCCTCTGTTTGCGATTAGCTCCTCCCCAACCTCGACCCCTAATGGATCTTCCTCCTGCCCCTGTCTGTTGCATTACAGCCAGAATACTAGCTTGTTGTCTTTTTGCAGTTTCTTTTTCCCTGTTGTTGTATACCTTCCACGCTACCTCCAACATTTTATCCAGATTCCGAGTGTCCTCCCCTTCCAGCTTTTGTAACTTTTTCCTAATATCCTCTTGTGATTGCCCCAAAAACAATAATGCCAATTGAAGTTTCCCTGATTGATCTTCTACATCTAAATTAGTAAACTTCCGAGACATGTCTTTTAATCGTTCCAAAAAGGCAGATGGAGACTCATTCTTGTCCTGCTTGACCGAATACAACTTAGACCAATTCATAGTCTTAGGTATTGCTGTTCTAATTCCTTCCACCAACAATTCCTGATATCGTTTTACAGCCCTTATTCCTCCCGTAGAGTTTGGATCCCACCTGGGTTCCTCACTCGGTACCAACTCATCAACTGTCTCATTTAGTTGTCGCAACCAAATCTCCTCATGAGCCTTTTCTCTCATGGCTTTAATAACCATTTCCTTTTCTGTGGAATCCATTATAGTATCTAATAATACCTGTAAATCATTCCAGTCTGGATTCTGAGTTTTTATCACCATTTTAACCACCCTTGCCACCCTTTCCGGGTCCTCCCGATAACTCCCCGCAGATTGTTTCCATATTACCAGATCCCCTGGAGAGAAAGGCACCTTTATAAGTATCCTTTCTCCCTGTGGTCCCACAGCTTCCCTTAACGGCGCAATTAACTGTGGCCCCTTCTGCCCCTTCCTTCCTTGGCGAGTCCGCTCCGCTAACGGAGTTCTTTTAACACTCTCATTCTTTTCACCATCACCATCACTCTCACTTTCACTAGATCCCATTTTTATAGTTATATCAGCAGGGGGAGCAGGAGGTACTTTAGGAGCAACCGGAACCCTCGGGGGTACTATACAATAGGACAAATCTTCCTCAATCGGGGGATACAAATCACGCTCCTTTCTTTCTTTACATCCAACACACCCTCTCTTATCATTTACTTCTAAAACCAAAATACCACACTCCTTTTGCCATTCTTCTTTCCGATATAAAACGAAAAACAAATCTAAATACGGTATTTCATCCCATTTCTCATTTCTCCTTAAAAGTTGCATCAAAGATTCCATTATCCCCAATTCCAGTGTACCATTCACCGGCCATCCCGCTTCCCCAATCTCATATTCAGGCCACCAATGATTACAATAATCTATCATTTTACTTTTATCCAATTCTTGGTAGTATCCTTCACTTTTCCATCGTTTCAATATACAACCTAATGGCGTGTTTCCAGGTATTTTACCATTAGCTTGCACTAAGGTTTTAAAAGTTTTAAAAGACATCATATTACAGCCTTTAATTTTAATTCCGCCTTTAGTCCCAATAAACCAATATACCTTCTCACTGCCCTTCCCCAAGAAAAACAACAGGAGGCGAGTTCCGGTCCTGCGTACTTAGACGTCTTATGGCCGGAGCCTAGGCTTTTCCCATTAACCACCAAATCCAAATCCAATTGTCACCTTTTTCCAATATAAAGTACCTTCGGGCTTACCTTATGCAGTCATCCAACAGGCGCGGGGGTCGGGCACGACCAATGACTCCTCCGAGAAGTGCTCGGTGCCGGCTTGGAGTAGATAGAGACGTGAGACGTCCCGTTTACCCTCGGAGTCCTGCTGCGGTCACCAGAAAACTGTTGCCCGATAGATGAAGGACACAAAACTCGGATAAGTTTTGTGCGGTGCTTTATTAGGGCCCGGGAGCCTGTGGACTCACGTCCCAAACCTGGGCCCCAAATTTCACGTACAGGTGTTTTCCTGTTATATACATGCAATTCATAACAAAGTCTCCAAGAAACAGTTCCCTTTGCCAAGCGACAGACCCCTTGTAATACATTCCTTAGTTCACAAACAAAATTATAAATCTTCTGCTTGTCTTATTGTATGCTGCCCCCAAACCGGTTAGCCTTCTTACTTTCCTACCCTGGTTTAAATGTTTATTAAGTTCCTAAGACTTCCTGCTAAGTTTCACACAGAACTCAACACACACTATCAAAGGCTACAAAACTGTTTTTAACAACCCAATTCACACACACAACTCATAACTAAACTGTAATAAAACATTTTGCTAAATTTCATTTCTTTTTCCAATTATTTAACACTTCCAGATAACCTGGAGGGTCAGCCTTGGCATTTTTCTCTTGGTGTTTATTCTCCTGGTTATTGTCCATGTTATCTTATCATTCAGATAAGATACTCCACAAGTAAATTGAATCAACATAGCTATTTCACACCATGATCTGAGTTAGTTACACAAATAAAAGCATTTAACATTACAAAGTCTCTATTTTAATATTTTTCAAAAGCTTAAACTACAATATATGTTTATCACACTACTATTTATATAAGCTACACAGTGCATACAAAAGCTGACAGATTATACTATATTAAAGCAGTTAAAAGTGGTTACAAATAGTACTATATCAAAATCATTTTGATCAATAATAACTTGCAAAAGCCAATACATAAATGCAAAAGCCAATAACTCTATTGTCATTTATAACAAATGGATGTCAGTTTTGGATTTGAAAGACTTTTTTATGGTCCCAATTCAGGAAGAAGATAAACCCAAATTTGCATTCACTTGGGAGGGAACACGACACACCTTCAATTGCCTACCCCAAGGGTATAAGCACTAACCCATGATAACACACAATGCTTTAGCTGAACTCCTTCAACAAATAATTCAAGAAGGAGTACAAATTTATCAATACACTGCTGATGTGTTGGTAGGAGGTGAGGAAGAAAATGTAGTAAAAACAACCGCAAAGAATATATGGAATAGATTAAATGAAGAGGCGATAGAAGTTCCTTCAGCTAAGTGCTGTGAGAAATAGCCACTCACTTTTAATCAATTTAGAAAGGTTGATTAAACCTTATCAAAAATACAATAGAAGACTGAATAGAGAAAATGTTATGGCGCTGAGAGCAAAGGATTTTCCCCACCATGTACTCACCCACACAATAGAGGTTTTGCCTTTTAACTCTTTAGCCCCTCCTAAAATTCTGTCTATCAATTCTTTCTTCACTATCTAGTGGTGGAGTTTACTTCCTCAAATTTTGATTGGAGGTCAGATGTCGTCATAGTGACAAGCTGACCCTCCCAAATGCCTAAACCTCGGTTGTCCCTTGATAACAACGTAGGGGGTAAAAAAAACTTTTCTTAACCTATATATATGATATGTGTTTGTTAATTGTGAGAGTCAATCGTTGTATTACTCATCCATCGCAATACTCCCTTTTCCTTTCCTACAGATTATTTGGCTCAAACAATTTAACTCAATGAGTCATACTAGCATCTGTTGATGTGGGCAAGGACAGAGGGAACTAAAGGGAAAAGAAACAGAAATTTCTTCTGTCACCCTTATCTAGAATGAACAAAAGGACATTACAGGGGTCTGGTATGGCTTTTGCTCTTTATCTACTTTGCCTATGGGGTTGCTACCTATAGGAGGTGTCTCTTAGTGGTAAGTACAGAGGCCAACTCGGTCTTGCCCTCCAGTTCCTTTTGTACTCAAAGACAGTTGAGGAATTATAGAGGCCCAGTATGGCCTTTTTGCCCTCACCTTACCATGTCTACAGGGTTTCTACCTGCAGCAGGGCTATGGAGCCTTCTCGGTAGTAAAGAAAGGGGCCAACCCTGTCTTGCCCTACTTCTTCTTTCTTATTTTGTTAAGGAGGCTGCCCCAATACCTCTTACAGTTCCTTGTGTACTTCCCCTCAATGGATGGTCCTAATTCTTTCTCATTAAAGCATAAAAAACCCCAACAGTTCTTGGGCTGGTTTGTGCAAGTTTGACTTTACTTTTTGGGCATCTTGCTGTTTTTCTGGTTATCTCTCGGTCTCTGCTTGAGAGTCAATCTCATTTCCCCTGGTCTGGATGTTACAGTCTATTATTTGGGTTCTTTTACTGGGCCTTTAACTCTGTAGGCATGAGTCTAGTCCCGCTCTGCCGATTCAGTGGTGAGCAGTACTTGAAAGGGACCCTCTCACTTAGGAGTCAAAGGCTGATCTGTCCACGACTTAATCATCACCCAATCTCTGGTGTTAATATTAGGGATTCTGAAATTTAGAGTGGTAGTTTGAGGAATTTCCCCTTTATGTCTTAGCTCTTCTAAGGTTTGTGCTATAGACATATTTCTTGGCATTGGTTTCGTTTTCTTCATAGGTGGCAACCTTCTGGGGTGAGGTCAGGAAGGGTAACCCAAACATTATTTCATAGGGCAACACCTTTAGATCTAACAGGGGTTGGGTTCTAACTCTTAATAAGGCCAAAGGGAGAAATTTTATCTATGACATTCGGGTTTCAATCATTATCTTAACTAGAGCTCTTTTAAGAGTTGGATTTATTCTCTGAACTCAACTGAATCTCTGTGGATGCCATGGAGTGTGTAACTCTTATTTTACTCTTAGGGCTGTGTCCAGGTTTAGAGCAAATTTGGGAGAGAATTTCCCAAAGGAGCTCCGGTAGGAAAAGCAGATCCAATCGGCCCCTCCCCCCAACTGGTCCAGGAGAAAATATCTCCTTGGAGAAAGGTGGAAAAAACCTGTTTATTAAACAATAAAACCTACACAATATCAAACAATAAAATCCCTTGCCGCTCCAAAAGAGATGACAAACTGAGAAAGTCCCTCCCCGGGTTGCGGCTCAGCTCACTCAGGCTCTGGTCAGTCCCTCCGGTGCTGGAAATATCCTAGGCCAGGCCTGGCCCGGTGGGCCACAGGTGCAGCTGCCGATGCTCCCCTGGGTGTTCAGTCCAGAGCAGGTTTCAAGAGGTCCAAAGAAAAGGAAAAAAACCCCCAAAAGTCCAGGGAACTTCTTTGCCTCAGCTAGCTAGCACTAACTAAAAGCAAAAAAGAGCTCTGTCCCGCTGTCTGTGCATCCGCAGACAACACAGTTCAGGAGCAGGAACGTGGAGGAGTTAGTACAGTGTCTGAAAAAACCTGCCACTTCTTCTCTCCCCCCCCTTCACTCTCTGGAACACTCTTAAAGGTGCAAAACTTCTTATTCAACATAAACAGAATGAGACGATTGGGGATAAAAGCATCATATAGCCAACCCAGGACAGGCTTGAACAACTTTCTGCAATATCTTTGATGTGAAATGAGTTCCCTGGTCTGAATCAATCTTGTCTACTATCTCATATCAGGGAATGATTGATTCTAGGAGTGTTTTACTCACAACATTGGTATTGGCTTTTACAGTAGGTACCACCTCTACTCAATGAGTCAAGTGATCTACTATCACTAGTAAAAACTTCTACTGTTGTACCTGGGGAAGCTCAGTAAAGTCTATTTGGATGTTTTGAAAGGGCTTTAAGGCTAGTTCTTGCCTTGCCCTGAGTGTTTTCTTCACGACCTTCTTATTTACTTGTTGACATATCACACACTGTTCAGTCACTTGCTTAGCTATCTTGAAAATTCTTATGCATCTTTAATCTTTTAGAAATTGATCACTTAGCCCTTGTGTATCCCAATGTGTCGTCTCATGAATGCCCTCCAACATTTTCCTGGCAAGGGGCTTATTTAACATATGCCCCCTAATTGCTAATCTCTACTTCTCTTTTTTATCTTTCTTGGTTCATATTTTGAGGAGTTCTTCCTCTTCTGCCCCACTAAACACTGGGAATTCTGTATTTCTCTCATGGAGGTTAACAATATCATTAGTTTTTCTGTTCTTGAATTTACTGCATGTTTAGCTTCTACATCTGCTAAATTGTTCCCTCTCACCTCTTGAGCCACCCTTTTTTGATGTCTTTTAACATATACTAAAGCTACCTCTTCTGGTAATTGTAAGGTTTTTAACACTTCCAAAACAAGTTTTTTGTGAATTAGTCTCTTTTGTATTGTGTTGTGGTGTGTTGCAATATCCTGTTTTACCTTCTCCCTTCCCCCTCGCCCCTCGCTGAGTGTGCCCTGTCAATCAGGCTAACATACCAGCAAGGCGTCGTGTGATTCGTCGATTTCAAAGGATGCTTCTCAGGCCTGGGGGTCATTGGCCTGTCTAAGTGTCATCCTCCCTTGAGACCCTGCCCCCTTCACCTGGTTGGTAACTCACCTGTCCCCTCCCCTTCCCCTGTCCCCGAGCTTATAAAGTTAATGAGACCATGCGGCCGGCATTCTGTTAGCAGCAGTGGCCCAGTGCAGACGTCTGTACTCTTGGAATAAACATCTGGCTACCTTCTAGCAGAATCCATTCCCTTTCTCTCTACCATCGCCAGAAGCTCTCTCCTGAGGAGAACGGAGTCCTGTCTTGTGCCCCGCTGCACTCTGCCGCCAGCCAAGGTATCTCTGGGGTAAAACACCGCAGTGCTGCCTGTGGCCCAGCAGCGAAGGTCAGAACTGGCCTGGGCACCATCTGTATTGAATTTAATAGTTCCTTCTCTTCTCAAATTTTTCCAAAGGTATGCACTACGCCAAAAGCGTATTTTGAGTCTGTATATATTGTTCTCTTTTATATATTGTTCTCTTTTTCTGTGCTAATATTTCTAGAGCTCATTTTAGGGCATATAGCTCACATGCTTGGGTTGACCAGTTGTTAGGTAACTTTCCCTTTTTTATGGTTACTAACTTTTCATCTACTATATTGTAATTTGATATCTTGTGCCTCTTTATTACCTGTGAAGATGTGTTGATATACAATCGTTTCCCTCCTTGGAGTGGTTGATCTGTTAGGTCCTCTTAATCTAGTTTTGTAGTTTATAACTTCTATACAATCATGTATTAATTCCTCACCTGGTTGTCTATGTAAAAACTGGGCAGGGTTGAGTTGGTTACTCACAATCAGCTCTAAATTACTATTTATTAAGATGGTTTCATACTTTGGTATGCAGGAATCAGTGAGCCATTTCTCAGCCTTTTGGCTTAGGATACTTCTAACTGAGTATATTCTTTCCATTTTCTCCTAAATGTTAATTTCTTGCTTTCCTCTACGAGTATGGTAGTTGCTGCCACCGCCTGAATGCAGGTCGGTCATCCTCGGATGACAGGGTCTAGCAGTTTTGATAAATAGTCCACTGGTTTCCTGGATCCTTCCCAGTCCTGGGCTAGTACTTCATGAGCTACCCCTCTTTCTACATCTACAAACAGATTAAAATGTTTGTCTAAGGCATGAAGACTCAGTGCTGGTGCACTGACTAATTTTTGCTTTAAATCTTCAAACTTTTGTTCATTGTCTTCTTCCCACCTAATCTCTTTCTACTAACTTTTCATACAAGAACTTGATGGCCTGCATGTATGTTTCAATCCATAGCCTAAAATATCTCAACAAGCCTAGAAACCTTCTAACTTCTCTCTTAGCTTTTGGTCATGGGAGTGAGGTTATCTCTGCAATTCTCTCAGGGTTCATCCACCAGCTCCCTTGACAAATCACGTCTTAAGTATTTTACTTCACGCTCTACAAATTGAATTTTCCCTTTTGATACTCAAAGTCCTTGGTTCCCCAGAAAATTTATAGTGGATTCCTGAACTTCGTTTTCTTCTTGTCCTGAGAGAAGCAAATCATCTACATACTGAATGAGCTTTATCTCAGTTTTGATGGAGAAGAGTTGTAGTACTTCTCCTAGTGCTTGACCTAATAGGTTTGGGGATTTGGAAAACCCCTGGGGTAACCTAGTCCACCAAAGCTGTTGCTTCGTCCTGGAATCGGGGTCCTCCTATTCAAAGGCAAATATATCCCTACTTTTCTCTGTCAGTGGACATGCCCACAAAGCATCTTTTAGGTCTATCACACTAGGCACTGGTGTGAAGGGGGGATGTTACTTAGTGGTGTATAGGGGTTAGGCACTACTGGGTATTGATTCACTGTTCTTCTGTTTACTTCTCTTAAATCTTGGACAAGCCTTGTAAGTCCCATCTGACTTCTTTACTGGTAATATGAGTGTATCATGGGGGGACATACATGATTCTAAGGTCTTGTCCTCAAGTAGGTCCTGGATCACAGGCTGTAGTCCTTGTCTCCCCTCCAGGGAGAATGGATATTGTCACACAGAATCACAGAAATTCTAGGTTGGAAGAGACCTGTAAGGTCATCGAGTCCAACCCATGTTCTAACACCTCAACTAGATCATGGCACCAAGTGCCACATCCAGTCTTTTTTTAAACTCTTCGAGGGATGGTGACTCCACCACCTCCCTGGGTAGATGATTCCAGTATTTGACCACTCTTTCTGTAAAATACTTCCTCCTTAATTCTAGCTTGCATCTCCCTTGGCGCAGCTTGAGACTGTGTCCTCTTGTTCTGTCTGTTGCTGCCTGGAGAAAGAGACCGACCCCCAGCTCATCACAGTCACCCTTCAGGAAGTTGAAGAGAGTGATAAGGTCACCCCTGAGTCTCCTTTTCTCCAGGCTGAACAACCCCAGCTCCCTCAGTCGTTCCTCATACGGCTTGTGCTCCAAGCCCCTCACCAGCCTCGTTGCTCTCCTTTGTACCCAGACTGGATGGCTCTCATCAACTATTTTTATTACTATAGGTTTCATGTTCAATTTACCTTGATTTTTTCGTTTTGCCCACACCATCTCATGAATTTTGCATTCATCTTCTTCCCTTAATTGGAGAAGCTTATCTACTATTTTTCTTTCCTCTGGGAGTACTCTAATGTCTAACTGCACTTGTAAATCTCACCCTAATAGATTGCACCCTGCTTCTGGAACTAATAGAACATTACTGATTCTTACTTTATTTGCCCCTTCAAACTTTACTACTTTTATAACTGAGACCATGAACCCTTCCCCTTTTGCACCTACTACTTGCATGGTATCTTGACTCTTTTCGCACCCCTTTGGGATTCTACGAAAACAAGTTCTTTCAGCCCCTGTGTCTACTAGGAATTCAAATTCCTCTTCTTGGGGACCGATTTTTAAAGTTATCAAGGGCTCCTGATGGTATTCTGTCTCCAGGAGGGAGAGCCTTTGACACCCCTAATCTTCTGTTTCTCTTTCCTGCTCAGTCTCATAGACTCTTAGGTTTTTTTTCCCTCTGGAGGCAATTCTTTCTGATATGCCCATTCTCTTTACAGTAAAAGCAAACTGGTCCTAGGTTTCTCTGTCTCTTTGACTCTCTTTTTTTTGCCCAGTCTCAAGGAGCTGCATCCCCTCTCTGTCTATCTTCCCACACTCAGAGCCCCCTGCCTTACCTGGGTAGTTCTTTATGTGCTGCTTTCCTTCCTTAATGGCATTTACTATTACCTTGGCTTTTCCCTTGACTTTCTCTTCGTCCCCCTTTACATACACCTTCTGTGCTTCGCTTAAAAGATCCTCTCATCCCCTTTCTTGCCAACTATCTACTTTTTTAAACTTTCTCTGTATATTTGGCCAGGCATGAGTGATGAAATTTATCTTTAGTATGATCTGTCTGGCCACCATGTCAGGGTCAACTCTTGAATATTGCCTCATATTTTTCTTTAATCTTTCTAACTACTCTGTTGGGGTCTTTTCCCTCTTTTGCTGCTCATGGGAAGCCTTACTGGCATTTTGATTATGTGGAACTGCCTGTTTGATACTTCTTATAATCAGTGTTCTATATTCCTCTGTGACGGTGATCACAAGGGTTTTCAGGTGGAGAGAGAGGCAAGAATGGTGATTCCATGTTCAGAAGGCTTGATTTATTACTTTATGATATATATACTACATTATAACTATACTAAAAAGAAATAGAAGGAAAAGTTCTCAGAAGGCTAGCTAAGCTAAGAATAGAAAAGAATGATAACAAAGGAGCTCTGTCCAACTCTGTCTCAGCGAGAGCTCAGTCATTGATTGGCCATTAATTATAAATATCCAAGATGGCCCAATCACAGGTGCACCTGTTGCGTTCCACAGCAGCAGATAACCATTGTTTACATCTTGTTGCTGAGGTCACAGCTTCTCAGAAGGGAGAAAAATCCCAAGAAAGGATTTTTCACAAAAGATGTCTGTGACATTCCTCTATGTCTAAACCAAGGGGGTCCTTGCCTTCCCCCAGTGCTGTTAAACATTCCCATATCTGAGGAACTGAGAGGTACAGTTACAAATCTAATTCTTCCTGTACCCCCTCCCAGGGGTACTTCCCTCAAGGGGTGCAATCCTAATGCTTTGCTCCCCTATTCTGATCTGGTTTCCTCTTGTTCTGCTGCTCTGCTGCTGGTGTTCTGACTAGGCCTATCAGGGGGTAGGGGAGGTGCAGTTGGATCTACTGAAGGGGGGGGAAGGGTAAGTGGTCTAACAGGTCCTATTCTTTATGTTCTGCTATCTTAAACATGCTCACCTTCCAGGGTGTGGTTTCCCCTTCCCAGCAAGCAGCATATTCACACTCTTCCTGGTTGAATGGTTTCTTAATGCTCGGCTTATCTATTCCTCATTTGACCTATATCCTTCTCAGTGGACTATCTGGGGGTATGCCCATTGGTTCCTCTTCAATCTCTGCTTCTTCCTTTGGGGATTTGCTACTCACCCATGATCCTATCCTGACCAGCAGATCACAGGTCTTCCTCCAACAGAGATTGCCTTTCCAACTACAGTCCCTCCCGACAGAGCTCGCCTCCCCAATTAGCTAACTACCCACTCTCAGCAAGGCCTGCCTCCCTAAGAAGGGCGAGGGAAAGGGAGGAAAAGAAAGAAATCAAGGAAGGAGAAGGAAAAGGAAGAGAGTGGGAAAAAAGGAGAAAAAAAGGGGAAGAGAGACAATAAAAACTAAAAAAATATTTACCTCTCTTCCAAAAAAAAAATCTTATGGTCTGGCAGCTCTGCCCTAACTTGCTGTGGCACAGCTTGGCTAAGGTCTGCCCTTGACCCACCCTGGCTCCGTTCCTGCCGCTTGGCTTGCCCTAGCTTGGTTCCTGGCACCGCTGCCACCACCACTCGGCCCACTCTGGCTCGCTTCCTGCTGGTGCCGCTGCCGCTGCTTGGCTTGCCCTGGCTTGGCCCCTGCTGACGGCACCGAAACTGCTCAGCCAGCCTGGAATTCCACAGTGCTGGCCACGCAGCAGAGCTCAGCAGTGCTGCAAGTGAGGGCCCACTCAACGCCCTTTGTGTGCCCTGGCTCTGTGCTGCGAAACCCTTCATAAACTCTTCTATCTCACGTGTCCTGCTGGCCATGGGGGAAAATTCACAATTTCTTCTTCACTATGCGTCTTGCCATTCTCTCTAACTGCTTAATATCTTAAAGCTCTAACAGACCAGAATGGGTCTGGTATAGCACTGGCATGGAGTTCGCTTTCTTATACTGGAATTACGGAGTAATTATCAGACCAAAAATAGTTATGACTCACTCCTCTTCTTTTTTCTGTATCCAGCCTCCTGTTGTCTCCGGGCTTCAGCATGGGAACTCCGGTGGCCCTGGGAGAGTCCGATAGACTCCACCAAATTTGTGGCGTGGGCATGCCTCTTTTTGAAATCTCCCAGCACTACCGGGGTGAGGTGTTTATCCCGGATGAGTCCCCAAAAACTGTGAGAAATAGTCACTCACTTTTTAATAAGTTTAGAAAGGTTGATTAAACCTTATCGAAAATACAACAGAAGACTGAATAGAGAAAATGTTATGGCGCTGAGAGCAAAGGATTTTCCCCACCATGTACTCACCCACACAATAGAGGTTTTGCCTTTTAACTCTTTAGCCCCTCCTAAAATTCTGTCTATCAATTCTTTCTTCACTATCTAGTGGTGGAGTTTACTTCCTCAAATTTTGATTGGAGGTCAGATGTCGTCATAGTGACAAGCTGACCCTCCCAAATATCTAAACCTCGGTTGTCCCTTGATAACAACGTAGGGTATAAAAAAAGTTTTCTTAAGCTATATACATGATATTTGTCTGTTAATTGTGAGAGTCAATCATCGGATTACTCATCTATCACAGTACCAAGGTCCCTCTAAGGAGGTATGTGAAAAATGCATATTATATGATTGGTTCTTTGCAAATATTAAAATGAATACTGTATGTGTTATGTTGGAAAGTCATGCTTTTTTAATCTCTTTTAAGTAGTGCTGTATTAATCTCTTTTAAGTAGTGTGGTAAATATAGTTTTTAGGCTATAACATAATATTAAAATAGAAACTAGGTGATGTAGGATAGTTTTTGTAACTAGCTCAAGGAATGGATAAGATTATCAAGAAATTCTTCTCATAGAGATTACAGCCACAAGACACCTGAATCCCCAAGAGAATAATTATTGCTTCCTTATTGGGAAGGCCCAGAATCTGAGGAATCAAGAAAATTAATTTACAAGATGGGGGGGAAAAGCTGACATTCAGTAGAAACACCCTTAGTTTGAAAAGAATGTTTGAATCATGTATGAGATATATGAATATGCAATAGGCTATTGCTTTTAAGGGTTAATCCTTTGTTAGCAAAATGTGCTTTTCGGCAGAGGAAAACACCTGGGCATCCGTAATTCTTCACTTTATATTGTCTCTTTTATTGTCCTAACTTTGATTGTCCAAATTATGATTGTCCTAACTTTTATTAGTACTTTTATTAGTATTTTTATCACTATTAAACTAGTAAAATTTTAACACAAGTGAATGCTGTTTTTCATGATTGGTGTCATGACTCAGATCTAACACCTCACTGCTGAAACCTCAGAGGATTCTGATTGTGGGAGGGGCACCTTGTCAAGTTTGGCAGCCTCGCTCTGTTTCTTCTGGTGTGATCGGCCGATGCAGGTTCCAACCCAGTGGACAAAAAGAGACAATAAAACAAAGAAAAGGGAAAAGGCTCCCTAAAACCACAGTAATTGGCCCCCTAAGACTAAGTGTACACTAAGATCTGGAAAGGAAAAAGGATTGTAAGTACTTTTTCAGGGGGGGCAGGTACAGGGGGAATGATGAACGTGTATGTGAATGAGAGGTGGGCTGGTTATCCCAGACCTGCTACGTGAGTGAGTGGTCTCCCACACTGTGGTTCTGCCTTTTCGAGAGAATTCCGGCCAGTAAAGAGACGAAGCGAAAGATAAAAGGAGTGAGATAATCCCCTGGGGTAACTGTGACTGGGTCTCAGGGAAGGGGGGGAGACCCCTTGGAGAGAGGGAGCCGAGGGTTTTCTTGGCACAATCCACTGGGAAAGCGGGATAAAAAGGTGGAGGTGGCCCCTAGAAATTTTGCTAAGTTGAGGGTCTAAAGCCACACATGAGATTCAGGAGGGCCAAACTCAAGAGCACCTAGGCTTAAAAGCTGCTAGGCTGAGAGTAGCAAACACTAGAGACTCAGGGGTGTGGGATCCAAGAGCACCTTGAAATGGACAATAACATCTGAGTTTTTAACAAGTGATTTGAAAGTAAAAGGTACTTTATTGTTGTCTTGTTGTGTATGAGAGTGAGTCACATGCAAAATCAGCTTCAGCTTCCTGGGTGGATGGGGGTCTGTGGCAAAAGGTGCATGTGACCCGCAAACAAGCCATTGTTCCCCAGAGTGTAGGGACTGTGACGAGAGAGAGTGAGTCACACGCAGACAGCCTCACAGGTGAACTGGCACCAGAGGCAAGCAGATTCAGGGCCCTTCCAGGAGGCCCAGCAGTACTGAAGCCTGGAGAGGCCAACCCCAAGGCAAGGGGGGACTATAGTATCATAGGAACTTTTTAGCACCACGGCTGAGAGGGGTAATCATGTGGCCCATTCCTCAGGGTAGGGGGTTGGGAAGTCCAGCTTGGGCAAGGTGCAGAGGTGTAAGAGACGGTCGGAAGTTTCCCTCATTTGCCTCATGACCGTTGCAAGGACAGAGACTCAGACCCTGAAGACCCTGGCCTGGAGTTCTGGCCTGGTTGAGGTGTATGGTCGCCAAGTTATTGTTTGCAGGTGTGCTTGCTGTGTAACCACAGTCTTACACCTGCTTCATGATCCCCGCTCATCACAATAGCCCATGAATTTCCTCACCTCTTGGCCAGATGCCACTCGCTTTGGAGAAAGTCTGACTTTCTGAGGTAACTTTGGTGATCTCCCATGGAAAATCCCTCATCTGCCTCATGACTGCTGTCAAGGACAGAGATTGAAGCCCCCTGCAAGGACTGAGACTGAGACCCTTATAATTCTAACACAGGGGTGCTGGCCTGACTGAAGCCAGATGTTTGCCAAGCTTTGCCTGCAGGTGTGTTTGCTGGACCAAGAAAACAATGGGTCCCGCTCACTGCTGAGAATATGGACTGTCTGTACCCATTGTTAATAGGCTTATTACCTGTTCCCCCCTCGGCAGAGGACTATAATAGACCCCTGAGTTAACCAAGGCCTTTTAGATTCTCCCCGATGCGACAAGACGGATCTATTGGCTGGACCAAGAGGATTTTGTCTCCCTGTTGGTAGCTATATTCCCCTCCCCCTCTTTCTCTCTATCCTTTATCTCCTTTCTAATCCTTCTATTGCATTTGCTGTGGGCACGCAATAAAAGGTGCATTTGTTTTGATTAATAATGAAATATCCTCTGCGCTGTTTTTGTACTCTGAGATCAGTTAATGAACCATCACGACTCCTGCTTGTACTAGCAGATCGTGACATTAAATTGGTGTCACGGACAGGATTCTGACAGACAGGGGTTTGCAGGGTTTTGTGTAGTCTGTAACAGGGGAAGGACATTTCACTCCAGCTACACCAAGCCCATCACCCCGAAAGGGTTGAACAGTGTCTAGATAGCAAGGGGGGGTGACTCGAATTTCCCGCAAACTGCACACACCTAGGTGAAAAGCACCCCCATACTCAATTGAGGGTTCTGTCTTCAGAATTTCACAAAAGATCTCTCAGTGCAAAAGGGGAAACTGTTTTTGTGTATGTGTGAATCCAGACTGTCTGGGAAGGGAAGGGACAACTTGAAGTAACTAAGCAGAACCTCCCAGGCAGATTTTGTCTCTTCACCCACCCAGGGAAGCGAAGGGAAACACAGCAAAGGCTGTGTGATTGTGTAACTTAAGTCTGTACATCCCTGCTGTGATTTTGGTCCCTTCACAAAATGACTGAAAACCTCAGTGCAAAAGTTAAAGATTAATTTTATGCTCTACTAGCTAAACATAATGTCAAACCTTCTCCGGGAGGAGAAGAATGGGCACAAAGTAACTGGTTTAATTTGGGAAATGTTGTTGATAGACGATGTTCTTTACAACATGGAACAAAATTTAAACTGGGCAAAAATAAAACTATTCTCTGCTCAATTTTGGGAGCTTGTCTTACAGCAGCTATAGAAACTCTCTTAAAGTGAAGAAGTGAGGAAAAGGCTATAATAGACTCCCTTCAAACCTAGTTGAAATTTTGCAAAAACAACTAAATGAAGAAAGGAATGAGATCCATCTGTTGTGAGCTGCCCTTAGAGAAGGACATGTTAAGAATTCACAAAATGCTGATTCTTCAACAGCGGCAGAGGAAAAAGAAACTCCTCACATTAAACAGATTTATCCCCATAAGGAACTTGAAGCAGTAAAAAATTGTGGGGAAAACTGCTGCCCTCATTTGAGACCCTTGGTTAAAACAGAATATAATTATATTAATGATGAAGATTTTGAACAACATATCACAACTAAACAAATACCATACAGTGCTACCGAATTGGCTAAGCTTAAGAAAGAATATGGGCGCCTTCCACAAGAATTGGAGACAGAATATATCTTCTGACTGTCCCTCGCTGGTGGATATCAAATTAAATTAACTGAACAGGAAGCCAGTGGATACTGGGGACATGGAGTTTTCTTAACAACAGGAGATAAGTGTGACACATGGTCCTTGACATAGTGCACAGTTTTCTGGGCGGGGGGAATTAATCCTTTGGAAAGGGGAGACCCTTTAGCTATAGTCAGTCGCCCCGATCAACTTTTAGAAAGCGTCCACAAAGCTGCCTGCCTGCAAATGATTCATGAAAAGAAATTGATTCCTGGTTTTGAATCCCCAATGCAATTACCTGTGAAGCCTGAACTGATGACCCTTTTAATTCAAGGGCTTCCAGAAACACTTAAACCTACAGCAATTACTTTACAGAGAACCATAATGCCCTTGTGTCCTGTAGAGAGACTAGATAGATTCCTTGGTAACCTGACCGACCAAACTGGATCTATTGATCCTGGTTTCACTCCATACTCCACCCCCTCATAGCCCCCAGATTCTCAATCTAATTCACCTCCCAGTGGCCGTAAAGTTTGGACATGGAGTGAGGTTGCCGTAGATTTGATTAATTATAGTAAACAATATGGACCTGTAAAAACCCTGGAGGAGAAATCAGAAAAAACAAAAGGTGTTCGGTTTATCGGAGCTCCTCACAGTGAAAATTTAGAGAAGGGGAAACAGATCTCTAACTGCCACTGTTGGTGGTTGTTGGGAGTTAAAAAGGGAGTTCCCCAGAGAGGTGATGGATGGTTTGCCCCTTGATAAATTACAGAAAATAATAACTAATTGGCACTATTGAAAACCGAATTTATCTGTTCACCTCAGTGCACCCCTCCCTTCTCAGAATCTGGGCAGTGAGCCAAAACAAACCCTCTCCAAGCCTCTCCCTCAGAATTCAGAATGTGAGCCAAAGCAAACACAGAACCAGGGAAACTAGGTTTTCCACCCCTTACAGGTGAGCAAAGGGCCAGAGCATGGATGTATCTGAGAATGCTCACTAAAAATAATTCAGGAGATATGTTGATCACAGCTATCGCAGGCCCCAAAGGGGCACTTGTAACCTTTCTGATTGACACTGGGGCACAAATCTCTGCATTAACAAAAAAGGATGCCCACAAGTGTGGAATTATTCCAACAAAGAAACAATGTTGTGTTTTAAACGCCCTAGGAACTACAGAATCTATGAATGCTGCCTTAGTAAAACATGCTCCCTGGAGAGGAGAATCAATTAGCTGTCAAAATCGTAATTGGGGATATTCCACACAATTTATTAGAGATGGATGTTCTTGCTGGGAGGGAGTGGGAAGATTCTGAGGCATTCCTGTGGTCATTTGGCATGCCACCTCTTAACATTAGACTGCTCCAAGCTGCACCCTCCCTACCGTTTAGCAAAATTACTAATGCAAAACAATGCCCTCTACCTTCTGGTGCCATAGAGGGTATCAAACCAGTTATACAGGACTTGCGAGACCAAGGCGTTATAGTTAATACTCATTCTCCTTTCAACTCAACAGTGTGGCCAGTTCGAAAACCTAATGGGAAGTGGAGGCTGACAGTCAACTGCTTTTGCTTTTTGCTCCTGCTTTTGCTCTTGCTTTTGATTGTTAGCTAGTTTAGCTAGGCAGTCCGAATTTTCCCTGCAGTGTTTTTCTTTCCCTTTTCTTGGAACCATTCAAATCTGCTCTGGATTGAGACCTGGGAAACACCAAGAGTTTGCACTTTGTGGCCTGCAGCAGCCATTCCCAGCACCAGAGGGACTGATAACAGAGAGACCACCCACCAGAGAGACTCTCTCAATTTGTCATCTCTTCAGAGCAGTGAATGAGTTTTCTCATCTGGTATTGTTCATTTTGTGTGCTGGGGGGTGCTTTGGCTGTTAAATAACCAGGTTCTTTCCACTTCTCTCTGAGGAATCCTTCCCAAACCAGTTGGGAGGAGGGGCCTGTGGGTTTGCTTTCTGGAGGGGCCCCCTTGGGAGGTTTTCTCCTAAATTTGCCCTAAACCAGGACAAATTTTGGCGCTCAACACGTGGGGCTCGAGAGAGAGTGGAAAAAACCTGTTTTGAGTGCATTTTGGTTGCCATTACTCTGTGTTGTTATAAAGCAGTTAATAGCCATGTTTTTTGAATTCATAATGTCTCTTGGGGTGAAGGCTTGCATGCATTTCTGGTCCCTAGGTTTTTTTGAGATTTTAATACCTCTAAGGTCCCTAGGTTTATTTTCTTATCCTGGAATAGGTCTAAGTATTGTTCGTAATACGTTGTTTTTACAGCAGAGGGTCAGTGACCAGAATAGCTATCCTGCTGGGCTTGGTGTCAATGATTTGTAAGAACTTTATAAACATGCTGGAGTCTGCTCCAGGTATGAATGGTTTGTGGCTATGGTTATGCATCCAGTTTGTTAGAGGAGGAGCAAGGGATGAGGCTTTTCAGCCTTTGCTTTCCTTCTTCTCCTCTGAATCTGTTACATCTTTATTGGAGAATGTTCAGTTTCCCCTGAATGTTAAAGAGACCATCTTTCTGGTATTCAATCTGGTAAGCTTCCTCAATATGGTCAGCAGCTTCTCTAGAATGAGGGCTGAGATATCCAGAGGAGTTGGTGAGACCCCTGACCCAGGAGTAGATCCAAGCATGGAAAATCCTAAGTGGTGTGGGAAATGGGAGGATATGGGCCAAATCCTGAAGGAATTCTCTGACCCTATAGTCTAGGACTTTCCACGCAAACAAATTGAAAACCCAGCTGTGTCACAGACAGCTTTTGTGAAAAATCCTTTCTTTAGGATTTTTCCTTCTGGGAAGCTGAGGCCCCAGAAAAAGAATGTAAACAATGGTTATCTGCTGCTGTGGAATGCAACAGGTGCACCTGTGATTGGCCCATGTTGCTTGTGTACAATTAAGGGCCAATCAGAGACCGAGCTCTCTCTGGGACAGAATCAGAGAGAGCTCCTTTGTTATTGATTCCTTTTCTATTCTTAGCTGCGCAAGCTTCTGAGAACTTTTCTCTCTACTCCTATTAGCATAGTAATAATATAATATATATCTTAAAATAATAAATCCAGCCTTCTGAACATGAGATCAAGATTCTCGCCTCTCTCTTTGCCCCTGAAAGACCCTTGCAAGCCCGGCAACACAGCTGAGGTGGAGAAATACCTGAAAGAGAAGTACCATGATGACCCTAAGGAGAGAAAGATCATTGCAGTAAGCTGGGCCTTGGCATATGCTTATTGCACACTGCTAGATACTGTAGGGCAGCAGACAGAGGAAGGGGGGCAGGGAGATAAATCAACAGCTATCCCAGTCACTCAGGCTACAGCAAACACCCCAGGCTCAAATCCAGCAGCTAAACCAGATAGTAAGCCTCAATCAATGGCTGTTGCTACTAGCACTAGAAGCGGAAAGCGCACAGACAAGATCGATCGACCAGTGGATAATTGTGGAAACCCAGGGAACTGGGAATATTTCTCGGTCTCCTCTGGGGTGCCCTGACCCCCAGGGGAGCACTGACTTTGACCCTCATCCATGGAGAAAATTTCCTAAACTTCAAGATACACTAGAATCCACCAAAGTGTGAAGTAAATTGTAGAGTAGTGTAGGTGTATCACTTAGGTGAGAAATTTAGGTTTTGGGATTTTTAGTATGTTGTAGGTGGAAGCAAGATGGAGGGCACAGGGTGTCATCCTGGGTTTCTTCTTCATATTTCTTCTTCCTCCTTCTTCATGGGTTTGGGTTGCATTTTGTAATTGGGTGGAAAAATCCGCATTGCGAGCTTTTAGGGATCAGGTATTGGGTTAAAAGGGGAAATAATCTAGGTGTCAGTTCTTAATTGGATCGTTTAGTCTTAAAAGACCTTCTAACCAGAGATTGTTAGCCATTTCTGCAGTGTTTTTCCAGTGCACTGAGCCTGGTGTGGACAGCGTGCAAAACTTTAGATAACAATAAACAAGAGCCTGAAGACCAAAAAAGTCCAGTGTGTCCCTCTTTCCTGACACAAAACTGCTCCAGGAGGGTCTCCCCCGACAGGGGAGCCCCCTGGGAGGGCCCAGCCTGAGACTCAGAAGTTGGGGAAGCGGCAACAGGTACCCCAAAAACTGGTGCCCAGTGTTGGAGTCACTCATCTCAGAAGAACTCATCCCACGATTCCCTGGAATGGAGCCACCCCAGCCAAATTCCTCCAGAGATGAAACAACTCGACTATCAGACATCTTAATTCCTTGTGGCCAGAGGATTAGGACCCCGTGCTCTGCAGGACGGAAATCGGGATTGTAAGCTGAACTCTAGATTCGGTAAGCTCTTGTTATAAATGATCAAATTGAGAGCCAAACTTATAAGAAAATTTAGCAATGATTTATTAATTTGTCCGCGAGACTGAATTTCGATCGTCAAAAACTACCACAGCCAAGGGCAGTGTCGAGCCCGGGTTCGGCGCTGGGTGAACACAGATCTGACCTCTGGGTGTCAGAGTCTCTCTCCCCTGTTCACAAATGCTGCTTTGTGCAGCGAGTTCTTATACAGTTTATTCTGCCTGAGGCAGAGATGACGGAATGTTCTTTATGTCTCTTCACATGCAGAACCGGGGCTTTGCATGTGCAGAGGTAGACAAAAGTCCAGGTGTCTAGATGTTGTCAGAGAACTTCAGGGAAGTCAGTATTCACATGTAACAGGGTGGCACCGTTAATCATCCTGCTAGATATAATCTTCGAGGCGATAATCACTCTTGACTGGTACTGGCAACCCAGGGAAGCCGGTGATTATCACCCAGGAAGTTTCCATTCTTACGTTAAAGAACCAGATGTTATCTTAACATGTCCGGGAACTAGATGAATATGAATAAGTCACTGGTCCCTGGCTGGGGTGGTCAAAAGACATAGTTTGGATCTTACAGTATGTTATACATTAATAGCATGAATTATCTCTATCATATACTACAGCTCTCAAAGGGATCAAGATGGGAGGGAATCTCTCCACCAAAGACAGAGACGCTTTCCAGAAATTAAAACGCTTAGTAAATCAGCACCCAGCAGAAGTGCAAAAAAAGGGTTTGGAATCCCTCTTGCTTTGGGCAAAATAAACTTATCCAGCACTAAAAGAAAAATATCTATTTCAACCCTGGTTTTGGGCAGATGTTAGCATGAAGTTATATGAGTGCGTCACCCTGCAAGACCCAAATGCAGGGGCATTTTTGGCTGCTTCTAGAGCTCTTTATAAAGTGACATATGATGCAAAATACCCAGAATCTGTTGTACATCCACCTTTGCAGACGCTCAGGGGAGCTGAGGGCTTTTGCCCAGGGGCAGAAGGGCATGAGCCCAGAGCCCCTCCACCCAAATCCCCAGAGACTTCTCCAGAAACTCGTGATCGCCACAAAATCCCCCCCTCAGGCCCCGGGGGCAGACACTCCCTCTGAGGAAGAGGGGGAGTTTTCCGGGGAGGAGATGGAGACGGGAGGAGACACGGAAGGGGAGGCGGGAGGAGATTCAAGGGAGGAGGAGGATAATCGTGATACCCCGGCCCAAGCAGACCCCGAGAAAGAACGAATCCCCAAGTTTAAACTACTCCTCGGTAAAGAGGAGGAAGATGATATGTCTTTTTTAAAATTTCTTACATCTGTGCAAACTCCTGGATGGGGGGGGGGGGGGGGGGGTGGAGGGGTTTGAAGCGCTGCCCCGTTCACCGCCGTTTTCCATATCCCCATATCCCCGCCCCTTTCCTCGCCCAGGGAGGCATCACAGGCGCCCGAGGCTTCGCTGGCAACGCCTTCAGTTCTCGGCGGGCCAACCACAGCCTCCGCTGCCACCCAGCCTCCGAAAAAGACGTCAAAAGGTCCCGTCTCGCCTCGCCGTTCAGTTAGACCGGTTCCGGGGCTGGATGACGTCATCCAGGTCCCTCCCCCTCCCGCCCCTGAGGTCTGAGCTGCTTCACGGAGGGCTGGACCCACCGCAAATGGGTCTGACGTCACCACAAACCCCTCCCGTCAGTCTGGACAGGCCCAGTCCCAGACAGGGGCCGCACATGCTCCCTGCGCACCCAGAGTCCAACCCACCGACGTCATGGCTGCTGCGCCCCTTCCCTCTCCTGCAGCGGTGGCTGTGCCCCGCCAGCGTCCCATGCGGTCAAGCATTGCTGACCTGGGGCAAACCCCATCCCCGAAAAAGCTCACACTGCTCCGTCACGTCCCCACCAAACGGAGCCTTCCAAACCACATCAAGCAGCAGCAGCTGCTGCGAGGAGCAACACTCGGCTGATCCATGGAGCATCCGCACCACCTTGTGGAACTGCGACATCATTACAGCAAACATTACAAAACCTCCAAAAGAAATGCAAAATTATTGTAATGCAGGACATGCCTAATCGGCAACAAACAATTAAAGCCCTCAAAGCTTCTCTTGCAGAAGACCAAGACACAATAGTCATCTTTCCAGGCAAAATGGGAATGACCGACCAGGACACAACACACACTGAACAGTGGACCAGCACTCAAGCCATGGATGCTCTACAGCAACAATTCCCTGCAACCCATGATGTCAGTGATGAAGACATCATCTCCATCACAGCAGGACAAGGCATTCCTATGTCATCTAAAGAACTACCTGGCTTTTGGACATCATCAGGCACTTCAGCCTTTTACATGCCTGCTCCAAAGACTTGGCTTTCAGGGCAACAATCCAGTTCCTCAACCAAACCACGATTTTTTCATTTTCTCAAGGTTTTGTAAATCAACTTTTTCTCCAACTTCAGGAGTGTGCTCATCGCTTTCAATCACAGAAACACCGTACCCGCTCTATTCCAACAACACCAATGCAGACCACAAAATCAACCATTGCTTCCTCAATTCCCAGGCAGCCACAGCCTGCAACCCCTTTTTCCTCCCCTCAAAGAGAAGGGGGAGGGATGCCTGGGATGCATGCACCCTTCGGGCCAGAAGAAGGTGCATCCAGGCAAATTGCAAGCCCACTGGATACAGGTGTGGATTTGGTCCCCATTCCCAGAAGAATCCTAAGAGATGCTTCATCAACGAATTGGGCCAATGTCACAAAGTCAGCATTACAAGACAGAGATTATGAAATACTGGATATAGATAGCCAGTGAGGTATGGAAGAAGAAATGAAAACCCTAGATGGGAACCTTTGGATCATCAGGTCTTGAAAGATGTAGATGCTGCAAGAAAAGAAGGACTTGCTTCACCATATTTTAAGCAGCTCTTGAGAGGCATCTTCAACAATTATGACTTGGTGCCTTTTGACTGTAGGTACATTGCCGTGACAATTTTTACAGACTCACAACTCCTGCTGTGGGATGTGAGATGGTGAAGGGCTATCGCTCAGCTGAGAAACAGATATGCAGGAGGGCCACACGCAGGTCTCACATTGGCTCAACTAGCAGGGAATGAACCACACGATAAGCCGGAAGACCAGTCAGTAGAATTGCCTTGAGAAGTGATCACGGACATCAAAGAGGCAGCCCTAAAGGCAATTTTGCAAATCCAACCATTTGGAACTCCAGAAGGTGTTTACACAGAAGTGAAGCAAAGTCTCTCTGAGCCTTTCACCTCATTCATCGATCGTCTCATGCAAGCAGTGGACTGACAAATCAGTGATGAAGTGGCGAAGCCACACTTACTTCGAAGTTTCGCTTTTGCAAACGCATCATCAGTGCCATGCCTGGCCAACTAACCATAACTGAGATGACAGAAGCATGCAGCAGGGTAGGCGCACCTCAGCACATTGCAGCAATTCAAACAGGCATTTTGACGGAACAAGTCGGAAAAAATTCAAGGGTAGTGAGAAGAATTCTTGAAAACACTCAAAGCACTTTGTCCAGTTCTTCAACAGGCAAGTTCTGCACAAGCGATGGCAACGACATTTGCCGGAGAGCCATGCTTCAAATGTGGAAAATATGTCCAGAATCAGTGAAAAGCCCAAAAGCACCAAGTCTTTGTCCCAGATGTAGAAAAGGAAAACATAATGCAAATCAGTGTTACTCCAAAATGGATGTAGATGGAAAATCTCCACCCATTCCAGGAAACTCAAAGAAGAGCGTGGGACACCAACGCGCCACAACACAAATTGTGGCCGTGCCTCAGCCACAGGTCACACAGGGGTTCCCGGTGGGAACATACGATTGGGGAACATCAATCACATTCCATCAGTAGAGCCATTTGTCAATTCCTCAGCGACCCAGAATTATTACCCCCAGGCACACAATGTGAATTGGTCGCATCCAAATTAGTATGCTTTTTTAATGACGATCACGCTGTGATCCCCACGGGGGTCACTGGAAGAGGCAGGACTTTTTAATTATAGACAAAGACAGATGCAGCCTTTTAGGGCTCATTGTTTATCCATCGATTGCTTCGGCAAATCACAATGAAGAACTATCAGTTTTGGCACAAGCTTTACGTCCTCCATTGATTCTCCCAGAAAATATTCCAATAGCCAAGGCCATTGCTTTGCCACCTCATGTGACAGAAAAAATCATGCCAGTCATGGGTCAGCAGATTCTACCTGTCAATGAAGATGTAGACATCCATGACACCTGGGTGAAACAAATAGGTCACAATCGACCCGTGATTGCCTGCAACTTGTCGTGCGGCAACAAAACTATTTCCAACACAGGCATGCTGGACACAGGTGCAGATGTCACAGTCATCTCCTACCTCTTCTGGCCTAAAGAGTGGAACCTGAGAACACCCTTGGGTGCCCTCTCAGGCATCAGAGGAAGCACACTGTGCCTGCAAAGTGAAAACCCCATTGTTGTTTCAGGGACGGGAGGGAAGACAGCCATTATTAGTCCCTTCATTGTGCAAAAGCCCATCACAGTATAGGGGAGAGACATTTGATCCCAATGGGGGATGAAAATGGAGATGGATTTTTAATGGGGGTCACTGTGGCACTCACCACCTTGAAGTTGACCTGGAAGACTGATGATCCCATTTGGGTGGATCAGTGGCCCCTTGAACAAAAGAAATTGAGTGCTCTCAAAAAACTATTTGAAGAACAATTGCAAAAAGGTCACATCAAGCCAACAACTAGTCCCTGGAACTCTCCAGTGTTTGTGATCCACAAGAAATCTTCAGATTAATGGAGATTGCTCCATGACCTCAGGAAAACCAATGAGGTCATTGAAGAGATGGGAGCACTTCAGCTTGGACTTCCATCTCTCTCAATGATTCCGAGAGAGTGGCCACTTGTGATCATCGATCTCAAGGATTGTTTCTTCAACATCCCGCTTCATCCAGAAGACACTCCTCAATTTGCATTTTCTGTCCCAAGCATCAACAGGCAGGAACCCTTGCAGAGATATCATTGGGTTGTTCTTCTGCAAGGCATCAAGAATTGGCTGACCATTTGCCAATGGTTTGTGGCACGGGGCCCAGTCTCCAGCGTGGAAAAAACTTCCACAGGCATTGATCATTCATTATATGGATGATCTGCTCATTGCAGCAACAACACATCAAGAGCTATGGGAGGCTCATGACAGCATGATTGTGGAAGTCCAGAATGCCGGATTGGAAGTTTCCCCCTCAAAAATCCAAGAAGTCTCACCATGGAGTTACTTGGGATGGAAAGTCACAGAACAGACAATAAGACTGCAGAAGATACAAATTAGGACTCAAATCAACAATCTACAGGACTTACAACAGCTTTTGGGAGAGATCAGTTGGATCAGGCCAGTTTTGGGGATCACAAATTATGAACTTTCATTGCTTTTCAATCTGTTAAAAGAAGACTAACATCAGAGCCCCCAGAGTTCTCACACCTGAAGCTCGTGGTGCCCTTGAGAAGATCACTGAAGCTCTTCAACAAAGACAAGCACATAGTTTTGTAATGATGCAACCATTTTTCCTTGCAGTCTTGGGAGAAAAAATACAACTGTGTGGTCTCATATTCCAATGGGACTGGTCAAAAGTATAATAGAGTGGATTTTCTTACCCTACAGATCTCCCAAAACAATTTTCACCACATTGGAAATGACAGCCCAGATTATAATCAGGGCCAGAGCCAGATTGTTAGCCATGGCAGGGAAAGATTTTGCAACATTTTACCTGCCTTTGAAAAAGGCACATTTCACATTTCCAAAGACAAAGGGAAGGCCATCATAAGTGCTTGCCCTGGTTGTCAGCTTGTAAAACCTCCTGTCTCAACAGGAGCGGTCAATCTGAGAGGATTGCAGAGCCTGGAATTACAGCAAACAGATGTCACAAAATACCCAACTTTTGGCAGACTCAAAAATGTTCATGCGTCAGTGGACACCATCTCAGGCGCAGTCTTTGCTTCCCTGCACACAGGTGAAAGAGCGAAACATGTGTGATCAGCATTTTTTGCAAGCTTTTGCATCATTAGGTGTTCCTCAACAAGTAAAAACCAACAATGGCCCGACATATAAAGGAAAAGCATTAGACACATTTTTTAAAAAATGGGATATTCATCATAGTTTCGACATCCCTCATTCTCCTATGGGCCAAGCTATCCTTGAGAGGATACACCACATGTTGAAATCTCTTTTGGATAAACAGAAAAGGGGGGAGGCAGAGGCTATGCCTCAGATGTGACTGAACAAAGCTATGTATGTTCTAAACTTTTTAAACAGCTCCTTTGCAGAACCTGCTGCACCAATTGTCAGGCCTTTTTCAAATAGTAGCCAGGCGAAACTAAAGGAAAATCCTTTAGTTTTGATCAGGAACCTAGAGAGAGGGCAAATTGAAGGACCATTCCAACTAATAACCTGGGGCAAAGGGTATGCTTGTGTCTCCACAGGTGCAGGACCGAAGTGGATTCCGGCAAAACATGTGAAACCATATAGAGTCCAGAAAGAAGCAGGCATCAAACCTGGGAGCAGTGAAGCAAGCATGCGGACATGAACCAGTGTCAAGATTGCAGTTGATGTTGCAGACATCAGTCATCTTTACATCTCGCGTGCAAAATATATAGACTGGGTTTTGTGAGGGAGGGTTGTGTGGAGGTTTGGGAATTTTTACCGGAGATGAGCATGAAGCTCAATCAAATATTGTGCTTCTGCTTTATCTCTCAGCTGGTTGCTTTAGGCAACACAGCCTTGCCAGTGAGCCAACCAAGGGAAAATGTCTGGGAAACTCTGGCCAATGCGTCAGTTCTGGACACCATTTGTTTGACTCAATGCCGAGGAAGCCATTTTCAACATGTTTGGTCAGATTACTGGTAGACAAATGGCCAATTCCAGAAAACATCCCTTTAAAATGGTGACGATTCATTTTGAATCCGGTGGATGAGTAGGGAGTTTGGACCAAATTTCTCCCTGAGGCTCCTTATGAACCTCAAGAATCAGAAATTTTTGGCTCAGTGAAGATGGATTTTTGTATAATATTTAGTCTTCCTGGGTCGAAACAAAATAAGGGCAAAATAACAGAAGTAACCCCAAATCACATTATAAATAGAAATGCAACATCTTGGTGCCATTTCACAGCAAGGATATTCACACTGTCCAACAAGGTTCCATTGCAATTACCACAAGGAATCTTTTTCATTTGTGGGGACAGAATTTGGCCCGCCATCCCATCCAGTGTCAAAGATGGCCCATGCAGCATTGGGAGACTTTCTTTACTGACACCCAACATGAAAATGATAAGAGAACAGAGACGCAAAGGGAAAAGATCCGTGAGTCAATATGACCCCAATTGTGATGATAATGTTAATACATGGAAAAAAGGCCAGAGATTTATAACAGTTTTGCTTCTGCCACAGGAAGCTGCAGTAGCGGCCTTGAAACAATTGGACCAAATGGGGTGTTGGCTGAGTAAGCACTCTTGTGCTACCTCTCTTGCACTGAGCAATTTATTAACTGATGTTCAAGGCGTGAGACAGGGGACTCTACAAAATAGAGCGGCAATTGATTATCTTTTGTTAGTGCATGGGCATGGATGTGAGGAGTTGGAAGGGAATGTGTTGCATGAATTTGTCCCATCATTCAAAATCTATTCACGAAAGTATACAACAATGATGATGATAATGATGATGATGCAGGAGAAGGACCCTCAATGTTTTCTGACATAAAATCAGGAGTCAAAGCAACAGGTGCAAGATCAGAAGTCAATACTGAGTCCTTTTCCCTGAAGGACCTTCATGGCCTAAGAAAGGATTACACCCGACGATCTGATGAATCTATAATTAGTTGGTTAGTCTGTCTTTGGGATGCTGCAGGTGAGGCTACAATTCTGAAGCAAGGCATTTGCAATCCCTGTCACATGATCCTGTCATGGACAAAGGAATGATGGGGGGGCTAATCCTCACAGCCTCTGGTCACGGGTCCTGAAAAGTGTAGCACAAAGATATCTGTGTGCAGACAATCTCTATATGCAGCAAACCCAGTGGAAGACCATAGATAAGGGATCCAACACCTGAGAGAAACGGCAGTGGCAAAGATTATCTTCTCAGATGACATAACTAGGAATCCAGACTTGGTACCATGCCCGTCTGTGATATGGCAAAAACTTGTACCACTTGGGCCACACAAATATGCTGCTGCTTTAGCCATAATGAAGCGGGATGACAGGGATGAGACTGTGCTTGATATGGCAAAGAAGCTCCTAGCATATGCAGATGCTGTACATGGCCCAACACATGCTGGAATCGCAGCAGTGGAAACACGTCTGCAGAAATTAGAGGACAAGATAGAGGAGAATCATAAGAAACTCAGGGAGGAGATTAAAGAAGACCTTCTCCAAATCTCAGCAGTACATACCAGAGGTTCTGGTACCCAACAGAGATGTTCCCCAGATGGAGAGAGAAGATACACCCCACAAGCTGAGCTGTGGTCCTTCTTGTGTGATTGCGAAGAAAACATGAGGAGATGGGATGGAAAATCTACTGCTGCTCTGGCCCAACGGGTGCGTGAATTGAAGGAAGGCAGGGCTCAGAGAAGAAGTTCCACCAAAAGGAATGCAGCTTCAGTTGCCTGTAGCTGAACTGCCAGGTATGATGATGACAATGACATGTCCGATCCCCTTGAAGGAACCTCCAAGACATATGTCCAAGGAAAGAAGGATAACCAGGCTTAGAGGGGCCCTGCCTCTAGCCAGGTAGAGGCTAGGGAAAACTGTGTTTTCTGGACTGTGTGGATTCGTTGGCCTGGCACATTGGAACCACAAGAATACAAAGCTTTGGTCGATACTGGTGCGCAGTGTACATTAAACCCATTGAGACTTGTGGGGGCAGAATCTCTTTCTATTGCTGGTGTGACAGAGGGATCACAGGATTTGACTTTGGTGGAAGCTGATGTGAGCCTGACTGGAAATGAGTGGAAGAAACACCCTATTGTGACTGGCCCAGAGGCCCCATGTATTTTGGGCATAGATTACTTCCGAAGTGGATATTTCAAAGACCAAAAAGGACTCAAGTGGGCATTTGGGACAGCGGCTGTAGAGACAGAGGGCGTCAAGCAATGGAACATCTTGCCTGGACTGTCCGAGAATCCATCTGCAGTAGGACTTCTGAAGGGAGAAGAGCAACAAGTACCAATTGCCACTTCCACAGTGCATTGATGACAGTATAGAACAACTCAAGATGCTGTGATTCCCATCCATAAGATGACCCAAGAGCTGGAGAGTCAAGGGGTAGTCAGCAAAACCCACTCACCCTTCAACAGCCCCACTTGGCCTGTGCGTAAATCTGAAGAATGAAAATTGGCAGTGGACTACCGTGCATTGAATGAAGTGACTCCACTGAGTGCTGCCATGCCAGACATATTAGAGCTCCAGTACAAGCTTGAGTCCAAGGCAGCAAAGTGATATGCCACTATCAATATTGCCAATGCATTTTTCTCTATTCCCCTGGCAGCAGAATGCAGGCGTCAGTTTGTTTTCACATGGAGGGGAGTGCAGTATATCTGGAACTGACTGCCCCAGGGGTGGAAGCACAATCTTACCATCTGCTGTGGACTGATCCAGACTGCACTAGAAAAGGATGAGGCTCCAGAACACCTACAGTATATTGCTGACATCATTGTGTGGGGGAACACAGCTGCGGAAGTGCTTGAGAAAGGAGAGAAAATCATCCAAATCCTCCTGGGAGCTGGTTTCGCCATCAAAAAGAGCAAAGTAAATGGGCCAGCTCATGAGATTCAGTTCCTAGGAGTAAAGTGGCAAGATGGACAGCGTCAGATTCCTACGGATGTCATCAACAAGATTACAGCTATGTCTCCACCAACAAATAAGAAAGAGACACAAGCTTTCCTATGTGCCATAGGTTTTTGGAGAATGCGCATTCCTGAGTACAGTCAGATTGTGAGCCCTCTTTACCTGGTGTCAGGATCCGTCCTAGTGAACAGATGACCTGATGGTTCGTAGGAGTGATCTCAGAGTGCAAAAGCCAACACGGTACAAGGGGGTTTGCAGTGATAATCAAAACAAATGCAGTTTTATTGAAATAACCACAGCAAAAATGCGATAGAGGGATTAAGGGAAAGAAAGAGAGAAAGAGAGAGGAGAGAGAGAGGGAGGGGGGATATAGCTACCAACGCAGAGACGAAGTCCTTTGGTCCAGTCCAGTCAACGATCCACCTGTTACGCTGGGGGGATCTCAAAGGCTCTAGCTAACTCAGAGGTTTTTATTACTGAAAATTGTGAGGGGAGGGGGGGAACAGATACAATAGGGAACAGATGTAACAGGTAGTCTATGTTCTCAGCAGTAAATGAGAGCCATTGTTTTCTTGGTTCAGTGGTCACAACCTGCAGGCAAACATCTCGCTTCGGTCAGCTTGCCTCCCCCCACACACCTCCCCCGGGCTGGGGGTTTCAGTCCCAGTCCTTGGAAGGAGCAGAGGGGGCCTTTTAGGAGTTTCATGTCTCAGTCCTTGGTGGAGAAGCTTCTTACATCTCAGTCTGTCTGTCATGGTGGTTGTAAAACAGGTGAGGGTCTTCTGTGGGAGACCACCTGAAACTCAGGAGAAGTCCAGCCAGGCCGAGAGGTGGGACAGCTTCCAAAGCTGCTATTGTTGCAAACGGGGCACGGTGCCCCCTTCTTAGCATACAGCAAACACACTTGTGAAAACAATAGCTTAATACTGAGCTTTCAGGTCTCAGGGCCTTTGGCATGTGGCTTTTCTCCTTCAGAGCCAGATATTCTAGACAGGGAGGGTCTTCTCTTCAGTGGTCTCCCAAGGACGATCGTGAGGCAGATGAGGGAAAATTCGGACAGACTCTCACACCTGGTCACCCGCAAGAAGAACAATTTCCACTGGGGCCTTTAGCAGCAACAAGCCTTTGCCCAGATTACACAGGAGATTGCTCATGCAGTAGCCCTTGGCCCAGTCAGGACAGGACCCGAGGTGAAGAACATGCTCTACTCTGCATCCGGGAACCATGGTTTGTCCTGGAGCATTTGGCAGAAGATGCCTGGGGAGACTTGGGGTCTACCACTAAGATTTTGGAGTCAAAGCTACAGAGGGTCTGAAGCTAACTACACCCCAACAGAGAAAGAAATCTTGGCTGCCTATGAAGGAGTCCAAGCTGCCTCAGAGGTGATTGGTACAGAAGCTCAACTCCTCCTGGCACCCTGACTACCGGTGCTGGGATAGATGCTCAAAGGCAAGGTTTCTTCCACCCACCATGCCACCAGTGCTACATGGAGCAAGTGGATTGCTCTTATCACACAGCACGCCCGCATAGGTAAACTGAATCACCCTGGGATTTTGGAGGTCATTACAAATTGGCCCGAAGATGAAAATTTTGGTCTCACAGATGAAGAACAAGAACCACTGACATGGGCTGAAGAAGTTCCTTCATATAACCAACTGCCACCAGAGGAAACATGCTAAGGTCTTTTCACTGACAGATCCTGTCGCATAGTAGGGATGAACCGGAAGTGGAAAGCAGCCGTATGGAGCCCCACACGACAGGTCACAGAGGCCACTGAAGGAGAAGGTGGATCAAGTCAACTTGCGGAACTCAAAGTTGTTCAACTGGCCCTGGACATTGCAGAAAGAGAGAAGTGGCCAAAGCTCTACCTCTACACTGATTCTTGGATGGTAGCCAACGCTCTATGGGGATGGCTGGAGAGGTGGAAAGAGGCAAACTGGGAGCATAGAGGAAAACCAGTTTGGGCTGCTGAAGAGTGGAAAGACATCGCTACCAGGGAAGGGAGGCTACCTGTGAAAGTCCGCCATGTAGATGCCCATGTACCCAAGAGTAGAGCTAATGAGGAGCACCAAAACAATGAGCAGGTAGACTAGGCTGCAAAGATAAGGGTGTCAAAGACAGACCTAGATTGGGAACAAAAGGGAGAGTTATTCCTAGCTTGATGGGCCCATGATGCCTCAGGCCATCATGGTAGAGATGCCACCTATAAGTGGGCACAAGACCGAGGGGTGGATTTAACCATGGACAGTATTTCGCAGGTTATCCATGACTGTGAGATGTGGGCTGCCATCAAAGAGGCCAAGCAAGTGAAGCCCCTCTGGTACAGTGGGCGGTGGTCCAAGTACAAGTATGGGGAGGCCTGGCAGATTGACAACATCACATTGCCCCAGACACGCCAAGGCAAGTGCTACATGCTCACAATGGTAGAAGCCACTACGGGATGGTTGGAAACCTACCCTGTGTCTCATGCTACTGCCTGTAACACCATGCTGGGCCTTGAAAAGCAAGTCCTGTGGAGACATGGTACCCCTGAGAGGATTGAGCCAGACAATGGGACTCATTTCAAGAACAGCCTTATCAACACCTGGGCTAGGGAACATGGCATTGAGTGGGTGTACCATATTCCCTACCATGCACCAGCTGCAGGAAAAGTGGAGAGGTTCAATGGACTACTAAAAACCCAGTTAAAAGCCTTGGGTGGGGGATCTTTCAAGAATTGGGAGCAGCATTTAGCAAAGGCCACCTGGTTAGTTAACACCCGAGATTCCACCAACCGAGCAGGTCCTGCCCAGCCTGAGTCCCTGAATGTAATAGATGGAGATAAAGTCCCAGTGGTACATGTCAGAGGTTTGTTAGGGAAGACTGTGAGGATCAATTCTGCCTCGAGTGCAGACAAATCCATTCGTGGGGTTTTCTTTACTCAGGGACCAGGTTGCACATGGTGGATAATGCAAAGAGATGGAACAACACGATGTGTACCTCAGGGAGATCTGATTGTGGGGTGAGAATGATATGCAAATATCACTGTCTGTTGGATGTTACTGCCATTGTCTGTACATTAAACCATACAGACACGAGATAGAAGGAAATGTGTAAGTGTTGAAGGTCTGAGCAAGTGAAAGATGGAGTTTTGAGTGAGTAAAATGAAAGTGGGAAATCCTGCAGCTCTGCAGGGGCCTGTATTCAGTAGTCCGGTGAGGGGATGCAATGGGGGCATGATGGGCATTGCTCGTAATTTTGGGGGGGGAACAGATGGAAGATTTTACGTGATGTTTAGTAGTATGTTGACAATATGGGGATAAGGGGTGGAATGTCCTAGGCTGATGCTTGTATCCCCAGTCATGTGTTCTGTTTATGCTGGATATTATGTTCTGTGCCTTCAAGACTGGCTCTGAAAAGTGAAGGTTTGTTTTGTTTTGTTATCAGCCTGCTCACTCCCCCCCACAGTTGGTGGGACATAGAGACGGGGGCAGTACATAGGGCAGCTTTTGCTTTTTGTTTTGCTTTCACTTTGCTCTTGCTCCTGCTTTGCTCTTGCTTTTGCTTCTACTTGTTAGTTTAGCTAGGCAGTCCGAATTTTCCCTGGACTGTTTTTTTCTTTCCCTTTCTTGGAACCACTAGAGCCTGCTCTGGACTGGGACCTGGGAAACACCAAGAATTTGCACTTTGTGGCCTGCAGCAGCCATTCCCAGTGCTGGAGGGACCGATAACAGAGCGACCACTCCCAGAAGAGACTTTCTGAATTTTTCATTTTTTTTCAGAGTGGCGAAAGAGTGTTGTCATCTGGTATTGTTCATTTTGTGTGCTGGGGAGTGCTTTGCCTGTTAAATAAACAGATTATTTCCACTTCTCTCTGAGGAATCCTTCCTGAACCAGTTGGGGGGAGGGGCCGTGTGGGTTTGCTTTCTGGAGGGGCCCCCCTTTGGAGGTTTTCTCCTAAATTTGTACTAAACCAGGACAAAGCATTAAAAATCTCATGTTCAAGATTGGCTCGATTAGGAAATCTCTGCCTCCACTCTGGGCATATGCCCTGCTGCCTACTAGAACAACAATACCAACACCTCCCACAGACTCTGCCCTGCAATAGTACCCACACAGAGTGCAGCCTCTTGATGTGCCAAAGGCTCCTGAGAATTGCCCACAGAGGCAGGTTATTCCATTTATCCCTTCGGGGGTTTCTAAATCCTCCACGGTGGGTTGTTCCCTGTCCAGACTTACTGTATTACCAGCCGAAGTCCGATAAAGCCCCTCTAAATAAAGTCATTCACCTCCTCTATCTATCCAATGATTCACAGGACTCACAAACTCCCAGGGATCAAGCCCAAACCACTGGGGTAGAGGAACTCCCTCCATTCGTCTAACCATGACTGAAAGTACAAATCACCATATCTAAACAATACCTGTCCTCACCCACACTTCTCCACTTCTCCTCAGCCATCTCCCTGCAGGGCGCAATCTGCCCCCACAGCCACCCGGGCCGGTGCCTCTCAACCGCCTCCCTGCGGCCCGCTCAGCCTCCAAAGACACGGGTAGAACTCCACCTCCCGGCTGTGGGTACACACAATTGCTCGCTCTCCCTTTCATATAACTGAGCCCACTTAAGCTACTCACTCACACAGTCACAAACACACTCACACACTAGCAATGTCTGGACATCGCAAGCACACAATAGCAATGGAATAATAGCAATAAGATCCAGATTCATCTTGGCCCCTCCTTAGAGCCACTAGTAGTCACGCAATTAAACAGTGAACCCCTCCCTGGTCACCCTATCAACCAGGGGACCCCCCCTCTGCCTCCAGTCATACTCGGCCGACAGCTGCTGGCAAAACTTCAAACCTTTACTTACACGGGGACCAGGCTGTGCACTCAGACATCTCTGAGCAGCCCAATTTCTTCCCCCCTCCAGGGCCCCTCTAAGGATACATACCATTTAGCCACACACCAGCAGGCTGTTGTCTGTCTCTGCAGGAGGCAAGCCAAGACACAGAGCCCCTCCAGGGAAAGTCTCCTGGGACAAGCCTAGGAGGTCCACCTCCCTGCTTTGCCACTGCAGGGTACAGAGACAATCACGTGGCTGGCTGTCACCACAACTGATTGGAGGAAAAAAAACTCCACAACTTATAAAAGTTGTAAAGCCCTATAATTTATTTCAGCTCTGGACACATGATCCCCAAGGACATGTGCACCCCCGAAAATTCCCAAGTCTACTTTATCCCCTAACCTGTTGCACATGTATAAAAGACATATGCATATGCATTAAACTGTCTTATCAATTTTATGAGCCTGTGCAGTTTTTCAGTCACGTAGCTGTAATGTAGTGTTTATAACCCAGATTCAGTTTTTCTGTTTGCTTCAGTCTCAAGGTCAGTGGAGGGTGTCTTCTTATCACTCTTCAGCTTGGATGATTGCTGTGAAAAATGCATATTATATGATTAGCTCTTCGCAAATATTAAAATGAACACTACGTGTGTTATGTTGGAAAGTTATGCTGTATTATTTTTTTTTGTAATGCTATATCAATCCTTTTAAATAGTGTGGTAAATATAGTTTTAGGCTATAACATAATATTAAAATAGAAACTATGTGATGTAAGATACTTTCTCTAACTAGCTTAAGGAATGGATAAGATAATCAAGAAATTCTTCGCATAGAGATAACAGCAACAAGACACCTAAATCCCCAAGAGAAGAATTATTGCCTTCTTATCGGGAAGAACCAGACTCCTTCCAGACTTCGAAGAGCAAAAGAATTCATTTACAAGATGAGGGAGGGAAGTTCACAATGACCAGAAAACACCCTTTGTTTGAAAAGAATGTTTGAATCATGTATGAGATATATGAATATGCAACAGACTATTGCTTTTAAGGGTTAATCCTGTGTTAGCAAGGCACGCTTTTGTGGCTTAGTGCAAGAGCATCTGGACATCAATAATTCTTTGCTTTTTATTGTCTTTCATTGTCCTAACTTTGTCCAAATTCTTATTGTCCTAATTTTTATTACTATTTTATTACTATTAAACTTCTGAAATTTTAGCTCAAGTGATTGGTGTTTTTCACAGTTGCATTCCTTTCTAAGTAGCCTTGAGTCTCTTGTTCTCTCTGCAGGCCTTTTTGTGAGCACACAAGTTAAAAGACTAAAAAAATCCAAAATTGGTTTCTACCCTGAGTTAAATTTCCAACCCCCTAGTTTCATGGTCTATGGTGGTTGGTTGAATTATGTTTGTTGTATTTTAAAAGTATGTAACTGATAAAGGCCTTACTGCATAAAATGGTCTTATTTTTGCAATAAAGGGGTTCTCTTTTGCACCTGCCTGGGGGGTCTGTGTCACTCTGTTTCCTGACACAATGGAGCTGTACTCTGTTCCCTAGAGAATAGAGTATAGGCCTGAAGTAAAGATGTGTTTGTATGAAAATCTTTTAAATGAAAACTTTTTTTGTATTTCATATGAGAACTTTGTATGCTAAAAGTTAGATATTGGGCTAACACCCAACAGGCACAGTATTGTGGAATACCTTGATTCAAGCAAAGGCATCTTTTAATAACCAGACCACAATATTATTTCAGAAGTGGTATCCTAACATTATTCCAATGGATCTTAGCATTAAATTGGTGTCAGAAGTGGGATCATAACAGACAGTACTAAAGCAAGGCACTTGGGATCACCATCGTGTGATGTGGATATCACCCAGGCAAATGTGAGGAGGCCAGAACCTCTCAGCCTCTGGACATGACTCTTAGCAAGCATGAAGGACAGATGCCTTCATCAAGACCTCCAGCTGCAGCAAAGCCCTTGGAAGACGATGGAGCAAGGAATTCAATGTTTGTGAGAACTGGCTGTGATAGAGATTCTTTTTTCAAATGATGATCAAACCACTAAGAGTCCATACCTGGTAAAATGGGCAACACTAATGTGGGTCAGACTCACATTATTTGGGAATACAAGCATACTCCCACTTGCTAGTGATGCTGCAATGGAATGAGGGAAATGAGACAGTGGGTGCTATGACAAGAAGGACATATTAAGGTATTGTTGACACCCTTACATGAGCCCAAGTCTTGACAATGGAAACAAATTTGACCAAGTGTATGTGGAAATTGGAAAAGAGGATTGAAGAGTCCTGTCAGAAATTCAGCAAGGTGATTAAAGAGAGCTTTCTCTAAGTCTCATCAACACAGACCAGAGCCCCTGTTATCAGAAACAGGCATCCTCTGGCTAGGGAGAGGGAGTACACCCCAAAAGCCTACCTGTTGTTCTTCCTATGTGAGCATGGGGAAGACATAAGATGATGGGATGGAAAACTCACTTCTGTCCTCTCCACATGGGTGCGTAAGCTAAAGGAGGAAACTACTAACAGAGGGAATTCTGCAAGAATGAATGCAGTTCCAGTTTCCTGTGACCGAGCTTCTAGGCATAACAGAGAGGAGGATGACATATCTGATCCCCTTAAAGGGACCTCCAGAACGTATGCCCAGGGATGGAACAATAGCCAGAACTAGAGGGGTCCTGCCTCTAGCTAGGAAGAGGCCAGGGAAAATTTGGTCTATTGGACTGTGTGTATCCGATGGCCTGGCACATCTGAACCACAGAAATACAAGGCTTTGGTTGATGATGTGGTTGTACAATGTACTCTGATACCATTGGGATATGTGGGGGCAGAATCCATTTTCATTGCTGAGGTGACAGGGGGGTCTCAGCAGCTGACTGTTGGAAGCTTAGGTGAGCTTGACTGAGAAGGAGCAGAAGAAACACCCTATTTTGACTGGTCCAGAAGCCCTGTGCATTCTTGGTATTGATTACCTCAGGAGTGGGCATTTCAAAGATCCAAGAGGGCTGATCAGGTGGGTTCCTCGCTCTTGCTAGCCATGCAGGCGCAGGATGGGGTTTTGTCCTGCTAGTGGCAGGGTGATTAAAAGAGGGCTCTAGGGAGTGTGGCGACCCAGAGCAGGCAAAAGTCTCTGAAGGCGTGGCACAGCAGTTTGCACGCTCAGGGCAAGCAGGCAGGGTTGCAGGTATCTTCCTGCTAGTGGGGTTTTAGCTTGTTTTGTGTTGTGATTTGGTTGGTTGGTTGGTTTTGGTTTTTTTTTTTGTTTTGTTTTTCCTCTTTAGCAATGGTCTATACACGATCAAAAGCTGCAGCTAGTAAAAGTGTATTTAGCCAAAAAGAATCCTTCAAAAAGGACATGTCTGTCCAGACCCCTTCCTGTGAGGAGTGTTTGATCTTATCAGTGGTACCAGGGGGTAATGAAGTCTCATATTTTGGCCTTATTATCATGCAGAGCAAGGTAGCTCAGGAACTCAGTCCCCAGGGGGACCCAGGTGCCAGAAGCCAGCTCAAGTCGAATAGCCGCAGGCCCAAACCATAGCAAGCTCAGTAGTGATTAGCTCTCCAGTGGTATCAGCTCTCTTAGGATTTTCAGCTCTGCTTGCTGGGTAGTGGTGCCCTTGGCAGAGGCTGCAGCAGACGGAGAGAGAGGAGAAGAAGATGCTGGCTGTTCCACTAAGATGGCTTTATTTTGGAGAGGTCCGTGAAGTGTCTCAGCTCTTCTTCTTCTAAATTATGGGTTACAGTATGCCCTTTATATAGGTTTGGATAGGATCCAAGCTTAACCAACGGTAAGGGTTTTTAGGAATATCCATAACTGACCGATAGTAAAGGTTTAGGGGTAACATTGCCATATAGGGTTACAGAGATAGGTAATAGGTCGGGGGGTCAGAGAGACAGGAATTTCTTTGCTGCCTCAGCATTCCTATTGTTCAAATCCTCCATGGTGCCTTTCCCAAACCTATGGGGTTTACTACAAGGAGGCATTGCAGAAGAAGCCTGCTTGCAGTGTGAACAGGTGAATGATCTCCTTTCACTTGTGGCTGAGCTTAGGGAGTGTTGCGGTGTGTTGCAATGTCCTGTATTACCTTCTCCCTTCCCCCTCGCCCCTCGCTGAGTGTGCCCTGTCAATCAGGCTAACATACCAGCAAGGCGTCGTGTGATAGGTGTCCCTAGTCCCTTGAGACCCTGCCCCTTCACCTGGTTGGTGGCTCACCTGTCCCCTCCCCTTCCCCTGCCCTGAGCTTAAAAGGTTAATGAGACCATGCGGCCTCATTCTGTTGGAGGAATTGTCCCAGTGCAGACCTCTGCACCCATGGAATAAACATCTGGATATAACCCTCTGGCAGAATCCACTCCTTCCTTCTCTTCACCATCGCCAGAAGCTCTCTCCTGAGGTAAACGGAGTCCTGACAAGCCTGGACTTGCGTCTTGTGCCCCGCTGCACTCTCCGCCAGCCAAGGTATCTCTGGGGTAAAACACCACAGTGCTGCCTTTGGCCCAGCAGCGAGGGTCAGAACTGGCCCGGGCACCATCTAACTGGTTATATTGGGATTCATATTCCAAAAAGGGAGGAAGTAGAAGGACTAAGAAGTATTAGAGAAAGTGAAAGGGAAATAGATTGGTGGAGTTCTACCCTTCCATCCTTGAGGGACGCCCAACAGGAGTCAGAGGACTCCCATGCCTCTCACCGTCAAGCAATAGGAGGGCACCCAGTGGATGAAAGGGAGTGGAAATGGGTTCCTATTCAGGGAGGTAATGGAAATTCCTCCTGACCCCCATCACCTACCCAGGTGCCACTTCAGAACAGGTATGAGGCCCTGGATCCAGAGGACCAGTTAGATGACATGGAAGAAAATAATCTGCCTGGAGACCCTCCCAATTATGTGTCATCTGTCAGACAGATCACCACCTCTAGCATTTAAAAGAAAAGAAGGGTAGTGATAGTGGGTGACTCCCTTCTGAGGGGAACAGAGGGCCCTATATGTCAACTGGACCCATCCCACAGGGAGGTTTGCTTTAAGAGCCTGTGACGAGAGATGCGGGACTTCAGGTGCCTCTTCAAAATGCAGTTTATTGTATCCAAGATGTTACAAAAGTCCAGGGTCATGAGTGACAGAGCCTGCGCCTACAGCTGTCAGCTCCAGCTGTAGACAAGCCTGAAGACCCTTTCATTTTGGTTACAATGCATTATATACTTTGTTGAGCATCTTAATACATAAGAACCAATCTATACCTTTACCTTTACCCATATGTAAAAAATGCATATTATATAATTGACTCCTCACAAATATTAAAATGAATACTATGTGTGTTCTGTTGGAAAGTTATGCTGTATTAATCTCTTTTAAGTAGTGCTGTATTAATCTCTTTTAAGTAGTATGGTAAATATAGGTTTCAGGCTATAGCATTATATTAAAATAGAAACTATGTGATGTAAGATACTTTTTGTGACTAGCTCAAGGAATGGAAAAGATAATCCAGAAATTCATTACATTATCCTATCTGGATAGACATAACAGCAACAAGACACCCAAATCTCCAAGAACATAATTATTGCCTCCTTATTGGGAAAGCTCAGATTTTAGGAACCAAGAAGATTGATTTACCAGATGAAGGGGTGTTGCAGTGTGTTTTAAACTTTCAAGTCCCTTCCCCAGGTGTACCAATACCCTCTTCCCCTCCCCCCCTCGTCCCTTGCTGAGTGAGTCCTGTCAATCAGGCTTAACATTCCAACAAGGCGTCGTGTGGTTGCTCAAGTTCAAAGGATGCCCCTCAGGCCCAGAGGTCATTGGCCTGTCCAGGTGTCCCTCGTCCCTTGAGACCCCGCCCCTCCCACCTGGTTGGTGTCTCACCTGTCCCCTCCCCTCCCCCTGCCCCGGGAGCTTAAAAGGTGAATCAGGCCATGCGGCCACGATTCTGTTGGAGCTGTTCCTAAGATTCAGACCTCTGTAACCATGGAATAAACCTCTGGATATAACCCTCCAGCAGAATCCTTGTCCGGTTTTCGGCTGTTTGAAGGGCCTGGAAAGGCCCGGAGTGGCCTTGGGGCAGCCCGCGTATCAAAGGACGAGAAGAGGCTTCAGTTCTTCTTTCGGTTTTTATGTTTATTAAATGTTTATCTAAAAGATTTTCTTTCGGCCCGACAGAGGTCTGCTCAGCAGCCAGCCATGAGCACACTGTGTCGCCCTCCGGACAGTCACCTATCTTTATACCCATGGTTACGTGTACAATATTTATCATTTCTCCCCAATCCTTTTTATTTTTATTGTCCGGTGCACTTTCAGTAATGACCAATCCCAAAGTGCCACCATCATCACAGAAGATGGAGGAGAAGAAGAAGAAGAAGAAGGACAGGACACGCCCCAATTCCTCCATCTTACTTCTCTAAACCCCCCTGTACATAAATCCTAAACCCTGTGTCTCACCCTCTAATTAACTAATCCCTTCACCATTCACCCCGGTGAAGTCCTCCTATCCTCATACAGGTGTCGTCTCCCGTGTAGGATCAAAGTCCAGCCACCAGACACTTCTGGCAACATTCCAGGACTCCCGAGCCCCCCAAGGGTGGTCTCGGTGGCTCGGCACCTCAGTCCTGAGGTGCTGACATCCCACATCTCCCCCTTCTGTTTGCACCAAGAAAACCTCTTTTATCACCCGATTCATGGCGCGTTTTAGACATACAAAGATGCATGGGACGACAATTATGAGGACTAGGAGGACTATTAAAACATAAAACCCTACCCTTAAAATTCCTCTCCAAATAGGAGAAATGTCAAAGAAATCTACCAGCTGATCGATCCATGATCCTGTGATCTCGCCAAGCTTATTTATGCTGTCTTTTATATTTCTAATACTTTCATGAATTGATTTTGAATGATCTGAGAGATTCATGCAGCACATCCCTTCAAACTCTTCACACCCATGTCCATGAGCGAGCAATAGATAATCGATTGCAGCTCTGTTTTGAAGAGTCGCCTGTCTTACACCACTAACGTCTTTTAACATGTCATCCAATGCGACAGACACAGACCGTGCATGTTTGCTCAACCAGCAACCCATGTGGTCGATCTGAGTCAAAGCCACCCCTGATGCTGTTTGAGGTGAGAAAATTGCCGTAGCAATGCTTGTTTTCTTATCCCAAGAAAATATTTCGTCATTGCAATCTGTCGCATATTTTTCGACTGATCTTTTTCCTCTGTGCCTTTTCTCTCTTAGCATGTTCAAATCAGGCGACAGCATTGAAATTTCCCCAATGCTGCATGGACCTCCCGTGGCATTAGCAGGAATGCCGTGCCAAATTCTGTCCCCGCAAATTAAAAACAAACCCCGTGGCAATTGCACTGGGACTTGGATCGATCCTTTGGTAGTTCTCTTTGTATATTTGCACCAAGCTGATGCATTCTTATAAAACTCATGAATGGGAGTTAAATCGATAGTTTTTGCCTCTGTGGCCTTCGGAACTTCAAACTGCATGCAGAATTCCATTGTCATGGACCCAAAAATCTCCAATTCCTGAGGTTCTGTAGAAGCCACAGGAAGTAGATGTGTCCAAGCACACCACTCTTTCACGGGATTTTCAATGACCTGTGAAATGTTAACTGCGGAATGCCCTGGAACTGGCCATTCGTCCACTGGCAATCCAACCATGCATGCAGAAAATGGTTTTCCTGGCCTCGAATGTGTCAGGCAAATACTATCTAGATTTGCTGCTTGAGCCAAAGTCTCCCATAGATTTTGCCTTGGCTGATTTACAGGTAAATCTTCTCCTTTACTTGCTGCAATGAATGAAAGGATGATGCACATAAGCATCATGATACTCATTATTTCGCTCTTATACAGAAATCCCCAAAGTCCTTAGTTTCTTTCTATTTTTCTTCGGAATCGCTCTTTCCGGCCTGAGTCTCGACTTCTGTCTGAGTACTCGTCTCTTTGTTTCTCGGATCAGCGTTCTCGCGTTCTCGCGTTCTCGCGTTCGGAATGGCTTCACGTGCCGCGCCGACAACCACTTTAGACCTCGATCTGTGGAGATACAAGCGAAACCCTTGCCCCAAGTGATTAGTCTGAAAGGACCCTCTATTTGTCCTGTCTCTGGGTTCCTGATCAAAACTAAAGGGTTTTCCCTTAGCTTTGCCTGTGTGCTGTTTAGAAAGTGTCTCGCGATTGGTGGATTAGGTTCCGAGGATGAGCTATTTAGGAAATTCAACACATACAGTGCCTTATTTAATTTCATGTGAGGTGTTGCCTCTGGTTCACCCCTTCTCTGTCTGTCCAGAAGGGATTTCAGGGTGTGATGTGTTCTTTCAATGATCGCTTGACCTGTGGGTGAATGCGGAATACCAAACGTGTGTCTGACACCCCATTTTTTCAGGAATTTGTCAAGCACCCTGCCTGTATACGTTGGACCATTATCTGTTTTTATCTCCTGAGGCACACCTAATGCTGCAAATGCTTGCAGAAAATGTCGGCAAGCATGGTCTGCTGTTTCCCCTGCATGTGCTGAAGCAAAGACTGCACCTGAGAATGTATCCACAGAAACCTGAACATTTTTGAGCCTCCCAAAAGATGGATATTTCGTGACATCAGCTTGCCACAACTGAAGACTTTGCAGCCCCCGCGGATTGATAGCTCCGGTGGAAGAAGGTGGCTGCACAAACTGACAGTCTGGGCAAGCACTAATGATCTCCCTCGCCTGACTCTTTGTGAGACGAAAGGACTCCATCAGCGCTTGCGCATTCTGATGAAAGAACGCATGACTTAACCTTGCCTGCTCAAAAATGTCCGGCAGTGTTTGCGAAATGGGCATTGTCAACCTGTCCGCTCGAGCATTTCCCTCCGCTAAAAATCCCGGAAGTGTCGTGTGCGCTCTAATGTGTGTGATAAAATACTCTCTTTCCCTGTCCTCTAGCAATGCTTTCAAGCTCGTCAGGTAGGAGTATAAAACCCCATTACTGACTTCTTTCAAGAGCAAACCTTCCAATCTCTTGACCACACCCGCAACATATGCGGAGTCTGTCACCAGATTGAGAGGTTGTTTGAACAACTGAAATGCTCGGACAACAGCTGCCAACTCCACAATTTGTGGAGAGCCCTGAACCTTCCTCACGTCAGATTCCCAATCCCCTGTCGTTGAGTCTCTCCACATGATCACTGACTTGTGTGTCTTCCCTGAGCCATCCGTGAACACTGTGATCCCGTCCAAAGGTTCTTCACTTATCCTTGGTTTTGTTTTATAACATATTTGCGATTGCAGTATTCTGTGTTGCGGAAAGTGGATTGTGCAAGTTCCTGGGAACGCTAACAATGCGATTAACAGGTCTTTCGATTGCTGCATCGCCCAATCGAAATAGTCTTGTTTCAAGGGTAACCTGATGATTGAGAATTCTCTTCCTGCCATCATCAGCAACCTTGTTCTCGCTTTTATGATGATCTGTGCTGCCATCTCCAAATCTGTAAGAATTGTTTTTGCGGGCCTGTGTGGTAGGAAAATCCACTCTATGATTATCAAAGAGTCCTTTTGCGACTCGTCCCATTGGAAGATCAAACCATGGAACTGTGTTTTCTTTCCCAGCACCGCCAACTGAAAAGGCAACGTTGGAACAAATCGATGTGCCTGCCTTTTCTGTATCGCGTCTGCAACTTTCTCCAATTCCTTCTTCGCTTCTTGCGTGAGTGTCCTGGGAGACCGAATGTCTGTGTCTCCTCTCAAAAGATCGAGCAACGCTGGAATGTCGCTGTTTGTGATTCCCAAAACCGGCCTCATCCAGTTGATTTCTCCCAGAAGCTGTTGCAAATTGTGCAAATTGCTGATCTTGGTGCTGATCTCCATTTTTTGAGGTTTTATTGTTCTCTCTGAAATTTTCCACCCTAGATATTTCCAAGGTGCAACCTCTTGAATCTTCGAAATGCTGATTTCCAGACCTGCCTTTTGCACCTCTGCGATCACACAGTCACGAGCTTCTTGCAGCTCCTGTTGTGTTGATGCTGCAATGAGCAAATCATCCATGTAATGAATGATCTTTACCTTTGGAAATTTCCTCCGTGCTGGTGCCAAAGCTCGTGCCACGTACCATTGACAGATCGTCGGAGAGTTTTTTAGACCCTGTGGAAGAACGACCCAATGGTACCGCTGCAGAGTCGTTTCCTTGTTGATACTCGGAACTGAAAAGGCGAATCTCGGAGCGTCATCTGGATGGAGTGGGATACTGAAAAAACAATCCTTGAGGTCAATGACCACAAGCTGCCAATCTCTGGGAATCATTGAGACAGATGGAAGTCCCAATTGAAGCGGTCCCATGTCTTCTATGACTTCGTTGATCTTCCTGAGATCGTGTAACAATCTCCATTTGCCCGATAGTTTTTTCTTGATGACAAACACTGGAGAATTCCAAGGGCTGTTTGTTGGCTTGATGTGTCCCGCCTGCAATTGTTCTCGGACCAGGTTTCTCAAAGCACTCAACTTTTTCCGCTCAAGGGGCCACTGATCCACCCAAACTGGATCATCGGTTTTCCATGTCAGTTTCAGTGTGGGGAGTGCTGCAGTGACCCCTACTAAAAATCCACTTCGATCTTCGCACCCCATTGTGCCAAAAGGTCCCGACCCCAGACTGTGATCGGCTTTTGGACAATAAAAGGACGAATGATCGCCGTCTTGTCTCCTGGTCCCGTGACCACGACAGAATTCTCACTTTGCAGACACAGAGATGCTCCCCCTATGCCTGAGAGAGAACCCAATGGCGCAACCAAGCTCCAACTGCGTGGCCAAAAGATGTACGATATCACTGTTACATCCGCCCCTGTATCGAGCATGCCACTGATCGCTATTGTTCCGTTCCCACATGTCAATTGGCATGTGAGCGTGGGTCGGTCTCGACCTATGTGCTTCACCCATGTTGCATGTACTTCAACATGTTCCTTCATAGGGAAACCTTCTTCGTCGAAGATTGACATGACCTCTCCAACTGCGTGTGGCGGCAGTGCAAAGGCTCTCGCAACCACAGTGTTTTCTGGTACGGTCAATGGTGGACGAAGTGCTCTTGCCAATACTGTCAACTCTGTATTTTTGTCCGCTGAGATAACTGTTGGATAGACAATGAGTCCAAGAATACTGCACTTATCTTGTCCAATTATCAAGAAATCTTGCTTCTTATATGAGTCCCCGCGGATACCTGTTGGTATTTCCGCATGACTTTCGTCTAGAAAGCATACTAATTTTGAAGCTGCCAATGCGCACTGTGCCCCTGGTGGGAGGAGGTCTGGGTCACTGTGGAATCGGCTGAGGGTTTTGCTGAGGGCGTCTGCTTGTTGCTCACTGATGATTGCCCCGTCTGCTCTTGCGACACCGCCAGTACTTGTGTCTGAGCGCGCTGGTCCGCGCTGCGCCTCTCGTTTCCCGGATACGGTAACGGATTTCCATCCACGTCTGTCCGGGAATAGCATTCTTTCGCAGAGTGTCTTCCTCTTCCGCACCGTGCGCAAACTGGTCTTTCCGCCTTCTGTACTGGCGCTGGCGTATGTGTTTGTGCACAATTCCTTTTCATGTGCCCAAGCTCCCCACATCTATAGCACTGTCCTCTTGGGGGATTGTTCTTTTTCTGCATCGTCGCAAGAACTTTGTTGATGTTCTCATTCTGTTGATGCAGTATTTTTTCCAGCATCTTTTCCAGTGTCTTGTCCTCTGTTTGCTTTTCTGAATGTCCCTTTAATTGATTCTCCCATTCCTCTCTCAATTCGTTCTTCACAATCGCTGCGACATGCTGAGGTGTTCCCACCTTGCTGCATGCCTCCACCATCTCTGCCAAGGATGGCCGTCCTGGCATGGCGCTAATCACCGGTTGACAATCTGGGTTGGCATTGCCGAAAGCTAAGCTTTCCAAGAGAGGCCTCTTCGCTTCTTCTATCGTCACCTGTCGATCCACGGCTTGCGTGAGTCGATCGATGAACGACATGAATGGCTCTGTGGGACCTTGCTTGATGCAAGAGAACGGGACTTCTGGAGCTCCTGCTGGTGTGATTTGCATAATTGCCATCCTCGCTGCTTCCTTGATATCACTTAACACTCTTCGTGGGAGCCGTGCTGCTTGTTCCCCTGGGTTGTCATCTGGAGGATCTCCTGCTAACTGCCCTTCTGTGAGGTTTGCGTTTGGTCCACCTTGGTATCTGTTCCGTAATTCAGCAAGATATTTTCTCCACCTTTTTTCCCAGACAAGGCTTTGAGTGTCAGTGAGAATCATTGCCACAATACTTCGAATGTCATATGGTGTGAGATCATATGTAGCGAATGTCCCTCTTAGTAGCTGTTTGAAGTATTGTGAATTCAGCCCAAAGGTTTGAGCCGCCTTCCCTAAATCCTTGAGTATTTCATGACCCATCCTTTCCCACCTTGGGTTCTGTCCCTGGGCATCATATGCCACTGGCATTGTCAGATCTCCTGATCCCGGAAATAAATGCTTTTCCTTTGCCAATGCTTTTCTGATTTGCTTCCAATCCATCGTCTTCACCGGCTCTTGAAATTCCTCTTCTTCAGGTTCCGTTGGGATTTGCATAAATAATGGTATTGTGGATGTCATTGGTGACTCATCACGTCTCATTCCTCGCCTTGAGGTTTTTGGCCTCGCTCCCAAATCCGAAAAGGAAGCTCGAGGATCCTGTTGATATTTCTTTTTTGTTGTGTCCACTGAATGCAAGAAGCTCTTAGCTGCTTCCGCTGCTGACAACATCCATGTAGGAACCCCTTCCGATGCTGTGATCCTTATGACATTTCCTTCTTGTGGCTGTTCTTCATCTGAGCTTTCATCATCCTCATGAAACCTTGAAGTCGATGGATAATCCCTTTGTTGTGTTGGCATTGTTTTCTTTAAAATGCTTTTCTTTTTATATAGTGTTGGGAAAAATTGCTGCATTGCTGCAGTCTCGCCACGAGATGGCGCTGTGGCTCTGCCGATCCGCTCCGGCATGTCGTGCACTTCTGTCTTCCTGCCACCAGATGGCGCTGTCACCGGCCTCCCTGGCTCGGATGACGAAGCGTGCTCGACTGCTCCTCTTCCTGTCGGCGGCCATGCTGTCCGTCCCGTTTGAGACCGTGTTTGCTCGGCTTTTAATTCAGCTGAAATTGGGGTTTGAACACCAGAACGTCTCTCTTGAAGGGATGAGTCTTGGACTCCGAGGGTTTTGACCAAGGGCACCAAGTCTGGAGAAGGCGGGGGGCCCCGGGATATGAACTCCCTGGCGTGGCCCCTCCTCGCCCAAGACGTTACAGGGTGTGTGGCCCGCTCTCGCCCGCGCTCTACTCTCTGCGCCTGCGTGCTCTCCGAGCCGCTCCCTGTCTCTCCCGAACTACTTTCACTGTCTCCATCTTGTTCCACCCCTTAGATTTCTCCCCCTCGGTCTGCCCCTGACTCTGTCTCCTCCTCCACCGACGCTGTGTCTACTCCTCCCTTCGCCGGTGTGTGCAGCCTCCCTCCTGCCGGCACCCGCGCGCGTTCCGCGATTCGGGCTGATTTGCGCACGGGGTCTAACGTCACAAATGCGCGCCTCCTACGTCTCCTCATGGCAGCCTTCTGGGGCTGTGCAAATCCCCCGATTTCGCTGCCTATGTCAGACGCTGCGGCGCTGGTTTGTGGCTCTCCCCCCGGGTTTTCGCGAATTTCGCCCGCCGCGCGCGTTTCTGCATCCCTGCCGGCCGGGACCGCCGCCGCCCCCGGCCCTGAGCTAGGGAAAGCGGCACGAAATCACGTGTCCCTTGTTTTTTCTTCACCCGCGCTCCCCGCCTGCTCTTCCGCAGCCTGGCCGCCCTGCTCTGGCGCCGCGAGAAAGCGCCACCCCCGATCCCTTCTCTCCCCCCTGCTCCCCCCCTTCTGCTCCTGAGTCCTCCATGCTCTCTGGAGTTTCCGGACGCTTTAGGGGTTTTCTGGGGTTTCTGGGTTTTGGGACCGGGTGTTTAAATATTATTTCCTGCCCTCTTTCCTCGAGAGCCCTTTCCTCCTGGCCTTTTAAGGCCAGAGCTAATTTTTTCGCGGAGCTTCGCTCCCCCCCTCTTTCTGAGGGTCCTCCAGATGTCTGCTGCATCTGTTGGTTTTCCTGACATTTCGTTTGCATAGAAATACCTTCTAGCATTATTCTTGCTGGAGACAACAGCTTTAACGCTGTCTCATCCTTTTTAGTGGCTAAGAAATATAAATGTCTGTTTATCTCCTGCCAAAACCCCACTTCGAATAGCAGGCACGTTTCTGCCAGTGGGTAGTTTAGCCTTGCCCATAGCAATAATTGTTTTAATTCTTTCTTTGGAATTCCTTCTGTGTATGCTTGTGTCACGCCTTGTAAGGCGGACAAAATTTCCCATTGTTCCTGGGAAAGTGTGCCCCCCATGTTCTTATTTCTGGGCCTTCTTACCAAATCTATCGTCAGGGCAGTCCGGAGGTCTCAGTCTCTGTCCAGCAGATCACGAGAGGTGGTCCCAGAGGCGCCTTTCTGGTTCCGGTCCGGGCTGTTCTGCTACGAATTGTCTTCGGCAGAAGCTGAGAGATGGAATTCTCAGTGACTGCTGTTTTTTGCAGACTCTGTTGGCTTTTTTTTTTTTCTCCTCTTCTCTCTTTTTTTTCTTCTTTTCAGGCTTCTTTCCTCAGGAGTTATCAGTGCTCTCCTGGGACCTCGTCTAAGATCGGAGCTGTTCCCTTCGGTCTTCTGGTCTTCAGGGCTTTGAGGCTGCCCCCCTCCGAAAGGTTTTGTGGTGGTTCGTGCTCACCCAGTGGAAGCCAGTTGTCCGGTTTTCGGCTGTTTGAAGGGCCTGGAAAGGCCCGGAGTGGCCTTGGGGCAGCCCGCGTATCAAAGGACGAGAAGAGGCTTCAGTTCTTCTTTCGGTTTTTATGTTTATTAAATGTTTATCTAAAAGATTTTCTTTCGGCCCGACAGAGGTCTGCTCAGCAGCCAGCCATGAGCACACTGTGTCGCCCTCCGGACAGTCACCTATCTTTATACCCATGGTTACGTGTACAATATTTATCATTTCTCCCCAATCCTTTTTATTTTTATTGTCCGGTGCACTTTCAGTAATGACCAATCCCAAAGTGCCACCATCATCACAGAAGATGGAGGAGAAGAAGAAGAAGAAGAAGGACAGGACACGCCCCAATTCCTCCATCTTACTTCTCTAAACCCCCCTGTACATAAATCCTAAACCCTGTGTCTCACCCTCTAATTAACTAATCCCTTCACCATTCACCCCGGTGAAGTCCTCCTATCCTCATACAGGTGTCGTCTCCCGTGTAGGATCAAAGTCCAGCCACCAGACACTTCTGGCAACATTCCAGGACTCCCGAGCCCCCCAAGGGTGGTCTCGGTGGCTCGGCACCTCAGTCCTGAGGTGCTGACATCCCACAAATCCTCTCCTTTTTCTCTTCACCATCGCCTGAAGCTTTCCTCTTGAGGTAAACGGAGTTCCTAACAAGCCTGGACTTGTTTAGTGCCCAGCTGCAACCACCAGCAAGCTAAAGGTGTCTCTGGGGTGAAGCACCACAGCTGTCGCCTTTGGCCTAGCAGCGAGGGTCAGACTGGCCCAGGCACAATCTAGCTGGTAATTTTGGGATTCATATTCCAATATTTTGGCGTCCCTGGTCGGGCAAAGCGACTCTGCAGCCCAAGATGGACTCTCACTACCTCGGGAGAGCTTCTGGCAGCCGTGCACCTCGCTGAAAGGAGCCTTGGTTTCATCGCTCCCAGCTAGAGACTTCGGGAATACTCCCAGAAGAAGTTTCGTGGACTGTTCGGCGCCTCTGGAAAGTCCAGCTCCATTGTGGTGAGCAGATTTTCTAGAGGAAGAAGAGAGTAGCCTCTCTTGCCCATAGAGAAGTCCTTTTCCGGTGAGGAGACCTGCCTGCCTGAACCCTAGCCAGCTACAGCTTCCAATTCGGGTGAGTATCTCTGCTCTCAGTGGAGCAGAAGCTCAAAAAAACAGACTCTGCCGTGAGTTCTGTTCCTTTTTGCCTTTGCATTTTTGGCTGTGCAGCGCCACAGACGGGAATTCATTGCGTTTTAGTTTTTAGCTCTCTGCTGCCTGTTTCGCTGTCTTTTGGAATTCGCGCCGGTTGTGCGGGAGTGCTCTCTGCCCTTCCCCCCGGCTCGGCAGCACAGCTTGTTTGGTTCTCTGTGTGGGGGAGGGGGACTCTGATCTCTCTCTCTCTCTGGGCGGGGGACCCCGGTTTCGGCTTGCCATGTGGACGGGGGATCTTTCTCGGTGCAGGGTAGGGGTGTTCTCTGCACACGCGGCGCGGGGGGCCCCGGTTTCGGCTTGCCACGTGGCGTGGGGGAGGCTGCTCTCTCTCTCAGCTCCGCGGGGGGGCTGCATTCCACGGCGGGGGAAGCTTTGTGTCTGCCTCTGCTCAGCAGGGCGTGCCCTGCTGCTGCTGCCCGGGAATTTTAAAAGCAGTATATACAGCTGCATTGCAAAGCTTTTGTCTGTTCGTTATCGCTTTCCTATCTAGTTTTTTTTAGAAATCGGTAGCTGATTTTGGCTTTGTTTTTGGTCAGGCAGGATTAGTACTTTGCTTTTTACAGTTAACATGGGTTCGAAACTCAGCATTGTACAAAAAGGGGTGTATTATAATATTGTTAGCATTTTAGTCAGTGGTAATGTGAAGTTCTCAAAAGGAAAATTGAAACAGTTTATAAGATGGCTTTTTCTACACTTCCAAAAAATCTCCCCTGAAGAAATCCACAATATTCAATTCTGGGATAAAGGTGGGAATGAATTGATAACCTTAGGACAATTTGGCAATCCACCCTGAGCTAAATTTGTGTTCTGGAGTTTACAAATTCAAACAGCATTGCTCAAACAAAAGGATTTGGAGAAAAAGTCAAATGCCAAGCCATGTACCTCTGCTCTCCCTGTTTCTCCCTCTCCTAGCTCTAAAACCCCTAAACCTCTTTCCCCAAAACTTGGTATTTTAAAGAGAGCACACTCATTGGGAAGTCGACTCCCAGAGTTTGCTAAAATGCCTGAGTTGTCCTATCCACAAGGCCCTGGCCAGGCTGCGTGGAACCTTTCCCAATCCCCTGTGTCCCCTCCTCTGAAACCCAGGGCACGTGTCAGCTTTCCAGAGAGCAGTGATGCCCAAAATGGCCCCCAGTCCCTAGGGGGTCCGCAAGATGGTGGATGCCACGTGGCATCTTCCCAAACTTGGTCTTCTTCTTCCCAAAATCCTCTTAAGCATCCTAAAATTCCATCCCCATCCCCCTCGCCTCCTGTCCCTTGTGACAACTTCCCCCCTCCCCCTCACTTTCCTGCAGTACCCTCGGCTCCGCCTCTCTACTCCTCCCAGGGGGCATCTGCTGACGTGGTGTCACCAGGTGTCCCCGCCCCCTGCCAGCCCCTTGACCCTGCTCCCTGTTCCCACGGTTTCCCCGTCCCTTGCCATCTCCCTGTCCCCGCCCCCTCCCCGGGTTCCCATGGTGGGGACACACCCACTGCCTGTGCCCAAACCTGTAGCTGTGATCCCAATGCTTCTGATTCAAGGGATACAGAGCAGGGAACGGCAGACCCAATGCATAGTCCCATGTTGTCACTTGCTCCTGTTACGTTTCAGCCTGCAGCTCAAGCCGGGGCAGCTCCAACGGCTAATTGGAGCTCTTTGGGACGACAATTGATTAAAGAGATCTGTAAATCTCATAAAGAATTTGGTCCACACAGTCCATATTTCCGTGGCCTTTTAAATTCTGAACTGAGTAGGACTGTGGTAATCCCACATGATTTAAACCAGCTCTTTTCCTGTCTCATGACCTCCACGGAATTCAAATTATGGGAATCAGCATTGAAACAACTGCTAAAAGATTATCTCCCAGGCTTACATGCTGATCCAAACACAGCGAAAGACAACAGTGGTAACCCTATCACCATTGAGCACCTTTGTGGTGAGGGCCAATGGTCTCTGCCCTCAATCCAAGCTACTGCAATTCCTGCAGAAACACTCGAGAAAGTAAAAGAAGCAGCTGAAAAAGCATTCTTTTCCCTCCAACCTGAGGGGCCTTTTGAGCCCTATAGTAAAATTAAACAGTTACCATCAGAGCCTTTTTTGAAATTTGTAGAAAGGTTAACTAGAGCCATTGAAATACAAGTTAAAAAAGTGAATGCTAGGGAAGCGATTTTGGAAGAAATGGCATTTACAAATGCAAATGAACAGTGTCGAGCGGCAATCCTGAGCCTTCCTATAGAACCTCCCTCTACACTAAAAGACATGCTTCTAGTCTGTAACAGGAAAGTGCCTCTGATGAGTGTGGCTGAAGACACCAGACCAAGGCTGCTGCCAAGACCACCTCAGCGTGTCGCCGTTGCCAGCCCTGCACCTTTTCCCTCACAGGCACAGCAGTACCCTGGGCAGCAGCGGAGACCAGCAATGGCTGAGCCCACAAAGCCATGCCTGCTTTCTAACAACCTTGGGCACTGGAGTAACCAGTGCCCCCTGAAAAGGGAATTTGATGAATTTAGAAATGGCAGGGGAGGGGAACTACAAGGCCTCCCTGGGGGTCAAAAACAACAAAAAAACTGAAAAGGGAGCTCCCGCCTCCCAGGCGTGCAGACACAAAAAGAGCAGGCCAAGGGAATAAGGGTAGCAAAACAAATCAAGCACGCAATAATATTAATATTTGTGTAAGTGTAGCAGGTGCTTCAAAGACCAAGTGTGCTGGTCCACTGTTAAAAGTGAAACAAAATAACCTTTGTTATGATTTAGGTGATCCTATATTAACCGCATCTTCTGTCAATGAGCCTTACAGGTTGCAGCTGACAGAGTCACTCCACCTGAAGGACACTGACTGGCATTTTGTCTCGGTAAATCCTGAACAGAAGGGTACTTGGAACCGAATTTGTTGTAAGTACATCGTCATTGGGGACACCAAACACACACCACAAGAGATCGAGATTGCTCCAGGAATGACAACATCAGATCCCAAGCAATTTGTTCTTGGCCTGCACTGTTTCCACCCACCCCTGTTTCTTCCCAAGGGACAAATTGTTGCACAAGCTATCCCTGTACCATCTTTACCTGAAAGTACTGAAAAACAAGGGTGTCTCTGGGGTGATACACCACAGCCGCTGCCTTTGGCCTAGCAGCAAGGGTCAGACTGGCCCAGGCACAATCTAACTGGTAATATTGGGATTCATATTCCAATAAAGGGGGAAGTTAAAATTAAGCAGAAACACCCTAGTGTGAAAGGAGTGTTTGAATCATGTATGAGATACATGAATATGCAATAGGCTATTGCTTTTAAGGGGTAATCCTTTGTTTGGAAGGGATGCCTATTGGCAGAATGCCATGCACCTAGAAGTCTGTAATTCTTTACTTTTTATTGTCTCTTATTGTCATAATTTTTTTTACTATTTTCATTACTATTAAACGTCTAAAATTTTAACAAAAGTGAATGGCGTTTTTCACACTATAGCCTATCATAACTACTATCATTACCATATTATGGTTGATACTATCCAATCACATGAGTTAGTATGTTACAGTTCAAGCTTAAAGTTGTTTTTCAGCTTTCTTGCAGTGGAAAATTCTTAGACCTTTTTTCTACTTGCCACATCGACATGTCTTGTTTGCCTGTAGTATCATTGTGCTTGGGAACAACATCATTTTGTTTGTGGTCAGCTTATCCTTTGCTCTAAGTCATAAAGCCTCTTTCCAACTCAACATAACCTTTGCTTTCTTAGTTGTCCAGCAAGACTGGCTCAGAAAACCTCAATTTAGACATCTATTATTCTTCTATATCAAAACTTGCTTCCATCTCTATTCCTTTCTCAGATTCTACATTCAAAGATCTTTCTGCCAAGCATACATATCTGTTAAAGTTTCTTGTCAAACTTTCATCCTTCCCAACAGTTTGCTGCCGCTCTTGGGCTTGGGTACGGGATATTATGGAGAAACTCCCTGGGCTGATTCAGCCCTCTGATTATTATCCACTGCTGATACTCCAGGCTGGTAGTGATGAGGCTGAAAAGAGGAGCATCAGCGCAGTTAAAAGGGACTTCAGGGCGCTGGGTCAAGTGATTGATCGGGCAGGAGTGCAGGTGGTGTTCTGCTCAGTCCCTTTGGTTGCAAAGACAAATGATGGAAGGAATAGGAGAGCCTACATTATCAACAAGTGGCTCAAGGGTTGGTGTCATCAGCGGAATTTTGGATTCTTTGATCATGGGGCAACCTTTACAGCACCTGGCCGGCGGGAACTGGATGGACTTCATCTCTGTGTTAAGGGCAGAAGGATTTTAGCTCATGCACTGGCAGAACTCATTGAGAGGGCTTTAAACCAGGTTTGAAGGGGGAAGAGGATGGAACTGGGCTTTCTAGAAGCAGGCCCAAGGGTGGTAGGCCAGAGTTAGGGGTGAAATCAGCAGCCCAGCTGAAGTGCATGTGTACTAATGAACGCACCATGGGTAACAAACAAGAAGAGCAGGAAGACATGGTCTTGGGTTGTTGGTTGTTAATTGCTGCCCCGAGATGTGGAAAAGGTCTCTGTTTTGGCCCACGCATCTGAATAACGAGTCAGAGCTCTACAGTTTTCGGTCTTGAAGTTGTTTATTAAATCTTATCTATAAAATTTTCTTTCTGCCCAGCCAAGGTCTGCTCAGCAAGGCAGCCAAAGGCACTCTGACGGCCCCCGAGGTGGTGTTGTTTTTTTATACTACAAACTACATATAACACATTTACAATTACTTCACAATACCTATGACCTATGTTAGACAGTGTACTTCTATTCTAAACCAATCCCAAAGAGCCAGCATCGCAGTAGAAAATGGAGACCAAGAAGAAGAAGAAGAAAGGCTAGACACACCCAAGTTCCTGCATCTTGTCCCCAGAACCCCCATACCAAAAATCCTAAAAGCTACGTTTTCACCCTGTGATAATTTTATTATTATACTGTTTAAACTTCTGTGACTTTCAGATCCTCATACAAAGCTGGTAATTTGCTCCAGGGGTCATAATCAAATATGCAGGTGTTCTGGGTTGCGTGCCAGGGTCTCCGAGCCCCCTGGCAGGGTCCTTGGCAACTCTGGACACCCAGAGGGATGTACTGAGTTCTGACAATAGTGCAGCAGCAAAGCTATGATGCAGTCGCCATCACGGAAACGTGGTGGGACGACTCACAGAACTGGAGAGCTGCACTGGATGGCTACAAGCTCTTCAGAAGAGACAGGATTGGGAGAAAAGGTGGAGGCGTGGCCCTTTATATTAGGGAGGTTTTTGATGCCATGGGTATTGAAACTAGTGACGGTGAAGTTGAATGCCTATGGGTAAGAATTAAGGGGAAGATGAACAAGGCTGACATCCTGCTGGGAGTCTGTTATTGTCCACGCAGCCAGGAAGAAGAGGTGGACAACTTATTCTACAAGCAGCTGGGGACATTTCTGGATCACTAGCCCTTGTGTCGCAGACATTTTTTCATAGAAATCCTTTCTTTCACATTTGTCCATCTTCTGGGAATCAGAGCCCCAGAAGAAGAATGTAAACAATTGTTATCAGCTGCTGTGAAATGTAGCAGGTGCCCCTGTGATTGGCTCATCTTCTATGTTTCCAATTGGGGGCCAATCACAGAAGCAAGCTCGGGGACAGATTCCCTAGAGACAGAACTTTGTTATTCATTCTTTCTTTCTATTCTTAGCTTAGCAGCTCTCTGCAACTTCTCTCTTTATTCTTTTTAGTATAGTTATAATGTGTTATATATCATATATCAATAAATCCAGCCTTCTGATCAAGAAACAAGATTCTCGTCCTTCTCTCACCCCAGCGACCTCCTCAGGTCATTGTAATATCTGGTGACCCCTCGTGTCAGAGCAAAAATTAATTTGATAAGACCAGAGGAGCAAAATTGCTGCACTGGGAAAAATCCTGTATGTGTAGCATGTGATGGTTGCTTTGAAGTGACCACAGAAGTGGATTCAGGCCAGGAGCTGAAGAACTGAAGATCCTGATTTGGACAGAGTTCACAGCCAAGGCTGACCACAAAGAGAACCTTCTTCTGGAAAACCTTCAGGAAGATGTTCGGAGAGAGCAGCAGACCCGTGGAGCTGGCCAGAGCAAGCTGGACTCTTTCAAAAGGTACTGTTGGCTTTTCCCTTCCTGAGGAATCAGCCCTTCGTAGTTTGTGGCTGCTCGTATGGCAGACACATGCCTTGCAGGAAGAGGTTCAGTTCTCCCATTCAGAGGAGAAACTTATTGCCCTCTGGCAAGAATGGTGTAGAGAAGATGGGTTTTTTCTGTCAGCAACAGATCTCTATGAGTTCTTTCGATGGGCAAAGCTTTTTGGGTTCTTTACTGATGTCCTATACGCTTTGGATGTTTTCGTCTGGGAGTGCATGAATTCCATTTTCCAGTTCGTCTGGAGCCAGGGACGTGTTTTGCCTTCTATCTACCCAGCATTTATAAAGCTCTTCCCAGTTCTGAAACAGAGAGCAGCTGTTTTTCAGTGGATTTCTAATTGCTATGGGCAGGCTCCATTTCCACCGTCCCCAGCGGGAGGAGACCCGGTGGGGGATGAGTGGGGGCTTTCCAGCCCCCCCTGCTCCGTGGGGGGGGGGGGGCAAAACTTCGCCGCGCGAACAAGTTTTTTTTACTCTTTCTCCGGAGCCTGCGCAGATGCAACCTTCTCCCCTCCCTTCTCTCTCTCCGGGGGGATGGGAGGAGGCGGCGCCGCCCCTGCCAGTACTGCGTCCGCCTTCAAGTTCTGCCTCACCGGCGCGGCCGCCACTCCAGGCGACCCCGTCTCCGCCTCTCCAGGCAGTCCCGCCCACGGCTTCACAGGCCTCCCCGCCCCTGCCAGCGCCTGCCTCTGAGAATGCAGAAGCAGCACTTCCTGTGCCTGCTGAGTTGCCAGGCGACGACGATGCGTCTCCAGATTCCGGCTCAGCGGAGGAGATCTCTCCGGCCCCTTCGGCCCCCCCGCTGCTTCAAGCCGAGACGGTCCCTGTTCAGCATGGTGTTGAAGATGGCGCCGAACCCACGGGAACCTTGGAGCAGCCCCCGCCTGCTCCTACACTCAGCGTGATTCCCTCCCCGGTTCCAGCCCTCCCGCCACCTGCACCAGCCGCCCCAGCAGTCCTGCCACTGTCGGAAGCTATGTCCTCCGTGTCGGCATCAGAGACTGCCCTGGAACCGGCGGCTTGTTCGAGCTCGGACCATCCCGGACCGGCTGCCCCTGCAGCGGCCCCGACGGCTGGTCTACCTTTCCGTGGAGGGGGGAGTGCTTGCCAGCTGACTGTTGGGGCAGTCCGGCTGCCTGCTTTTAAGATCAGCATTCTCGGCGGGTTCAGGGGTGGTTTTTCGGGGATTGTCCCATGGAGGCTGCCATCTCTGCCGCCTCTCTGGTGCCCTAGTGGCGGGGGGCAGGTGCATCCCGAGAGCTCTGCCTCTGGTCCCCAGCCCGGAGGGGGTGGGGATGAAGCCATGGGGCAGATGAGAGACACACCTGCTGCATTTGCAATGAAAGGGAAGAGGGCACAGATGGAGGAGTGTTGCGGTGTGTTGCAATGTCCTGTTTCAAACTTCCGGTCCCTTCCCAGGTGTGCCTATCCCTTCCCCCTCGCCCCTCGCTGAGTGTGCCCTGTCAGTCAGGCTAACATACCAGCAAGGCGTCGTGTGATTGGTCCCTCAGGCCTGGGGGACATTGGCCCGTATAGGTGTCCCTAGTCCCTTGAGACCCTGCCCCTTCACCTGGTTGGTGGCTCACCTGTCCCCTCCCCTTCCCCTGCCCTGAGCTTAAAAGGTTAATGAGACCATGCGGCCTCCATTCTGGTGGCAGCAGTTGCCCCGGTGCAGACCTCTGTACCCATGGAATAAACATCTCGCAACTCTCCAGCAGAATCCTTCCTTTCTTATCTTCACCATCGCCAGAAGCTCTCTCTCCTGAGGTAAACGGAGTCCTGACAAGCCTGGACTTGCGCCTGTGCCCCACTGCACTCTCCAGCAGCCAAGGTATCTCTGGAATAAAACACCACAGTGCTGCCTTTGGCCCAGCAGCGAGGGTCAGAACTGGCCCAGGCACCATCTAACTGGTTATACTGGGATTCATATTCCAATATATTGGCGTCCCTGAGGCGGGCAAAGTGACTCCGCAGCCCGAGAACGGACTCGCAGTACCTCAGAGAAGTATCTGCCAGCCATGCATCCAGCTGAAAGGAGCCTGGCTTCAAGACTCCCAGCTAGAGACTTTGGGAATATTCCCAGAAAAAGTTTCGTGGACTGTTCGGCGCCTATGGAAAGTCCAGCTTCTGTTTGGTGAGCAGATTTTCTAGAGGAAGAGAAGGGTAGCCTCTCTTGCGCCCAGAGAGAGGTCCTTTTCCGGTGGAGACCTGCCTGCCTAGACCCAGCCTACAGCTTCCATTTCACATGAGTATCTCTGCTTTCGGTAGAGCAGAAGCTCAAAAACAGACTCTGCCGCGAGTTCTGTTCCTTTTGCCTTTGCATTTTTGGCTGCGCAGCCCCACAGACAGGAATTCATAGCGTTCTAGCTTTAGTTTTCTGCCGCGTGTTTTACTGTCTTTTAGAACTCGCGCCGGAGCGGGATCGCTCTCTGCCCTTTCCCCCCCGGCTCAGCAGCGTGCTCGGACACGTGTTAGGAGACTCTCTTTCTTTCTCTGTGTGGGGGAGGGGGAGGCTCTCGGCTCTCTGCTCCGCGGAGGACTCTCTTTCTTTCTCTGCTCCGCGGGAGAGGGGGGGGGGGGCCCTTTTCCACGTGGCCGGGGGACCTGCGGGGTCGGGAGTGCTCTCTGCACACGTGGCGGCGGGGGGCCCCCCGGTTTCGGCTGCCACGTGGAGTGGCTGCATTCCACCGCGGGGGAGGCTTTGTTTCTGCCTCGGCTCAGCAGGGCGTGCCTGGCTGCTGCTGCCCGGGAATTTTAAAAGCAGTATATACAGCTGCATTGTGAAGCTTTTGTCTGCTCGTTATCGCTTTCTATCTGTGGGTTTTTTTTAGAAATTGGTAGCTGATTTTAGCTTTGTTTTTGGTCAGGCGGGATTAAGTACTTTGCTTTTTACATCTAACATGGGTTCCAAACTTAGCATTGTACAAAGGGGAGTGTATTATAATATTGTTAGCATGTTAGTCAAGAGTAATGTGAAATTCTCTAAAGGAAAATTGAAACAGTTTATAAGATGGCTTTTTCTGCAGTTCCGAAACATTTCCCCTGAAGAAATCCACAATATTCAATTCTGGGATAAAGTTGGGAATGAATTGATAACCTTAGGACAATCTGGCAAATCACCCTCAGCTAAATTTGTGTTCTGGAGTTTACAAATTCGAACAGCATTGCTCAAACAAAAGGAAATGGAGAAAAAGCCAAATGTAAAGCCAGGTACCTCTGCTCTCCCTGTTCCTCCCTCTCCTAGCCCTAAAACCCCTAAACCTCTTTCCTCAAAACTTGGTATTTTAAAGAGTGCAAACTCATTGGGAAGTCGGCTCCCAGAGTGTGCAAAAATACCTGAGTTGTTTTGTTCACAAGGCCCTGGCCAGGCTGCGTGGCTTTCCCAACCCCCTGTATCCCCTCCTCTAAAACCTAGAGCACGTGTTAGCTTTCCAGAGAGCAGTGATGTCCAAAATGGCCCCCAGTCCCTAGGGGGTCCACAAGATGGTGGATGCCACGTGGCATCTTCCCAAACCTGGTCTTCTTCTTCCCAAAATCCTCTTAAGCATTCCAAAATTCCATCCCCATCCCCCTCTCCCCCTGTTCCTCGTGACACCTTCCCCCCTCCCCTCGCCTTTCCTGCAGTACCCTCGGCTCCGCCCCTCTACTCCTGCCAGGGGGCGGCTGCTGAAATGATGTCACCAGGCGTCCCCGCCCCCTGCCAGCCCCTTGACCCCGCTCCCTGTTCCCACGGTATCCCGCCCCCTGCCAGCCCCTTGACCCCGCCCCTTGTTCCCACAGTTTCCCCGCCCCTTGCCGGCTCCCTTTCCCCGCCCCCTCCCCGGGTTCCCACGGTGGGGACACACCCACTGCCTGTCCCCAAACCTGTAGCTGTGATCCCAATGCTTCTGATTCAAGGGATACAGAGCAGGGGACAGCAGACCCAATGCATGGTGCCATGTTGTCACTGGCTCCTGTTACGTTTCAGCCTGCAGCTCAGGGAGGAGCAGCCCCTACTGCCAATTGGAGTTCTTTTGGACGACAATTGATTACAGAGATCTGTAAATCTCATAAGGAATATGGTCCACACAGTCCATATTTCCGTGGCCTTTTAAATTCTGAATTAAGTAGGACTGTTGTAATTCCACATGATTTCAAATAGCTTTTTTCATGTCTCATGACATCCACGGAATTCAAATTATGGGAATCAGCATTGAAACAACTGCTGAAAAATGCTCTGCCAGGCTTACATGCTGATCCAAACACAGCGAAAGACAACAGTGGTAACCCTATCACCATGGAGCACCTCTGTGGTGAAGGCCAGTGGTCTTCTCCCTCAGTCCAAGCTGCTGCAATTCCTGCAGAAACACTTGAGAAAGTAAAAGAAGCAGCTGAAAAAGCATTCTTTTCCCTCCAACCTGAGGGGCCTTTTGAGCCCTATAGTAAAATCAAACAACTACCATCAGAGCCTTTTTTGAAATTTGTAGAAAGGTTAACTAGAGCCATTGAAATACAGGTGAAAAAGGAAAATGCTAGGGAAGCAATTTTAGAAGAAATAGCATTTATAAATGCAAATGAACAGTGTCGAGCAGCAATCCTGAGCCTTCCTAAGGAACCTTCCCCTACATAAAAAGATATGCTCCTAGTCTGTAACAGGAAAGTGCCTCTGATGACTGTGGCTGAAGACACCAGACCAAGGCTGCTGCCAAGACCACTTCAGCGTGTTGCGGTTGCCAGCCCTGCACCTTTTCCCTCACAGGCACAGCAGTACCCTGGGCAGCAGCGGAGACCAGCAATGGTTGAGCCCACTAAACCATGCCTGCTTTGTAATAACCAAGGACACTGGAGTAACCATTGCCCCCTGAAAAGGGAATTTGATGACTTTAGAAATGGCAGCGGAGGAGAACTACAAGCTCTCCCTGGGGGTCAAAAACAAAAAAACTAAAAAGGGAGCGCCCGCCTGCCAGGCGTGCAGACATAAAAAGAGCAGGCCAAGAGAATAAGGGTAGCAAAACAAATCAAGCGCGTGATAATATTAACATTTGTGTAAGTGAAGCAGGTGCTTCAAAGACCAAGTCTGCTAGTCCACTGTTGAAAGTGAAACAAAATAACCTTTGTTGTGATTTAAGTGATTCTGTATTAACCGCATCTTCTGTCAATGAGCCTTACAGGTTGCAGCTGACAGAGTCACTCCACCTGAAGGACACTGACTGGCATTTTGTCTCTGTAAATCCTGAACAGAAGGGTACTTGGAACCAAATTCCTTTAAGTACATCGTCACTGGGGACACCCACACACCACAAGAGATCGAAATTGCTCCGGGAATGACAACATCAGATCCCAAGCAATTTGTTCTCGGCCTGCACTGTTTCCACCCACCCCTGTTTCTTCCCAAGGGACAAATTGTTGCTCAAGCTATCCCTGTGCCATCTTTACCTGAAAATGTCGATAAACAAGGGCCCACGGTCGCCCAGGTCCAAGTTATTGGGACAGATAAACCCAAATTGTGGTGCAATGTCAGTGGGGGTGGGGAGTCTAAACGCATTGAGATGCTTGTAGACACATGTGCAGACTGTACAGTGATTCCAGTACAAGACTGGCCAGCACACTGGCCTTTACAAAATGTTGCTGGTCACCTTCGAGGTGTAGGAGGTCTGCAATTGGCAAAACAATCCAAAAGCATTATTCAATTCGAGGGTCCAAACGGACAATTGGCAAATATCCGTCCATTTGTGTTAGATTATTCAGAACCTTTGTTAGGGAGAGATTTAATGGCCCAGTGGGGTGTCACAACTGATATTCCAGACTCTCCACAGCATTTTTGTGCAGCAGTCATTGAACAACAGCGCCCCACCCAAAAACTTACGTGGAAAACAGACGAACCAGTTGATGTGAAACAGTGGCCACTCAGTAAACAAAAAATAAAGGTGCTTGAAGAACTAGTAGAAGAGCAACTAAAAAAGGGCCACATTGTGGAGACCATGTCCCCATGGAACTCTCCAGTGTTTGTCATCCAAAAAGCTGACAGAAAGAGGTGGCGACTCCTCTGTGACCTCCGACAAATTAATAATGTAATTGAAGATATGGGTTCTCCCCAACCTGGTATGCCATCCCCAACAATGCTTCCCCAAGATTGGAAATTAGCTGTTATTGATATTAAAGATTGTTTTTTCCAAATCCCATTGCACCCTGATGATGCACCGTGTTTGGCATTCTCTGTCCCTTCTATCAATTCAGAAGCTCCTATGAAAAGGTACCATTGGACCGTTCTTCCTCAGGGATTAAAGGTATCTCCAGCTATCTGCCAGTGGTATGTCTCGTCCCTGCTTTCCCCAGTGCGTGCAGCCGCAGAGAAGGCCATCATCTATCATTATATGGATGATATCCTTGTGTGTGCCCCCAATGATGATTTACTAACACATGCGCTTGACCTAACGATCGATGCATTGATTGTTGCAGGGTTCGAGCTCCAGGAAAAGAAAATTCAAAAGATGCCACCTTGGAAGTATTTGGGCTTAGAAATTGGAAATAGGACCATTGTTCCTCAAAAACTAGAAATCAATCCAAGGATCAAGACCCTTGCGGATGTCCACAAGTTGTGTGGGTCTTTGAATTGGGTAAGACCATGGCTTGGTCTGACTAATGAAGACCTTGCCCCTCTTTTCAATTTATTGAAAGGGGGAGAGGACCCAGGTGCTCCTAGGTCTATTACCCCAGAGGCACGGAAAGCTCTAGAAAAGGTTCAGATTGCAATGTCCACAAGACAGGCCCACCGATGCCGGCCTGACCTGCCATTCAAATTAATCATCCTAGGTAAGTTGCCACACCTCCATGGAATTATTTTCCAGTGGGAGGAAAAACAAACACCTAAGGCAAAGGACACACCAAAAAAGGACCGGGACCAGAGGGACCCTCTCTTGATCATAGAATGGGTTTTCCTCAGTCACAAAAGGTCCAAGAGACTGACAAAGCCTCAGGAGCTGTTAGCGGAACTGATCTGGAAAGCAAGGACCCGCATCAGGGAGTTAGCAGGATGTGATTTTAAGTGCATTCACATTCCAGTTGAGTTAAAATCAGGTCAAAATACTATGAAAATACTGGAACAATTGTTTCAAGAAAATGAAGTGTTGCAGTTTGCTCTGGATTCCTACTCAGGACAATTTTCGGTAGCACGGCCCGCTTGCAAATTGTTTGAACAAGATGTTCAATTTACTTTAAAATTGAGAACTGCTCTAAGTAGGAGACCTTTAAAAAGGGCTCTGACTGTCTTTACAGATGCATCCGGGAGGTCCCACAAGTCCGTTATGACTTGGAAGGATCCTCAAACCCAGCAGTGGGAGACGGACATTGCTGAGGTGGAAGGTTCACCTCAGGTTGCTGAATTGGCTGCGGTTGTTAGGGCTTTTGAAAGGTTCTCAGAACCATTTAATCTGATTACAGACTCTGCATACGTGGCAGGAGTAGTATCCAGAGCAGATCAAGCAATACTGCAAGATGTATCTAACATTGCACTTTTTGAATTGCTTTCCAAACTGGTAAAGTTAGTCACTCACCGAGAGCAACCCTTGTATGTGATGCATGTCAGGTCACACACTGACTTGCCAGGGTTTATCGCTGAAGGCAACAGAAGGGCAGATGCTCTTGCTGCACCTGCAGTGATGGCCACTCTCCCAAATGTTTTTGAACAGGCAAAAATCAGCCACCAGCTTTTCCACCAAAATGCACCTGGCCTGGTTCGCCAGTTTAACATCACTCGAGAACAGGCCAAAGCGATTGTGGCCACGTGCCCAAATTGCCAACAACATGCGCTCCCTACAGTGAGTACGGGAGCAAACCCAAGGGGACTGAACAGTTGTGAACTGTGGCAAACAGATGTAACACACATACAGGCTTTTGGACGGCAGAAATATGTTCATGTTAGTGTAGATACCTTTTCTGGAGCGGCCTATGCTTCTGCCCACACAGGAGAATCATCTATTGATGCTATTAAGCACCTCTTACAGGCTTTTTCTTTCATGGGCATCCCCAAGGAGCTGAAAACTGATAATGGGCCCGCTTATAAATCCAAGGAATTCGGGAGCTTCCTGCAGCAATGGGGAGTAGAGCACAAAACTGGCATCCCCTACTCCCCTACAGGTCAAGCCATTGTAGAAAGAACTCACCGTGATATTAAAAGGGTCCTGGACCAGCAACAACAGGTTCTGAAGGTAGAACCTCCCCACATCCGGTTATCCAGGGCACTATTCACAATCAATTTTCTGAATTGTTCTTTTGACAGCCTGAACCCACCCATCCTACGCCACTTTGGGGGGAGCAGTCACAAGTTGATAAAAGAAAAACCTCCAGTTTTAGTAAAGGACCCTGAGACTTGGAAAATGGTGGGACCTTACAAATTGGTTACTTGGGGACGTGGATACGCCTGTGTGTCCACCCCCTCTGGTTTAAGGTGGGTTCCTTCCAAATGGGTAAAGCCCTATGTTCCCAAAGTCTCAGAGAAATCTGCAGAAGCGCCCCAAGTTGCTCACGCTGCCTGGAGAAGAAAACGCCGCACGCGTTCTCTGGAGGAAATTCCATTTAAGCCTCCTATCTGGAATAGTTTGTAATATATGTCTGTCTCAAGTTCCTTGTACCAGTTTAGATCCCACTGTTCGTGTGAAGCCTCGAGATGCCATGAGACCGAGCCTGCTTCTCGTCCTACTCGTGATCATCCCACCTGCGATCTCCTACCGCAGCCCAAACCACATATGGACTACCTTGACAAAGGCTCTCAGACATCAACAGAGAAACTGACAACGGGCTGAATGGACTGTTCAAAGGCTGGGGACTCACGGGCTGCTTGGGATCTATTCTGAAAACTGTGTTTTAGTGCTGTTTATTTTAGTTATAGTTATTGTAGTTGCTAGCATTGGTTTTTGGACTAATCAAATGCATGGTTCTCAAGTTAATCTCAAGCTCATCTCCCCCTCCTGAGGTCAACCATTTGGAAGCCCTCAGTGCTCCAGTGGATGACCTGGAAGCCTCAGTGGAAAACACTGACCCTCCTGTAGAAGAAGAACCGATTTGCCAACCAGGGTTTGGCAATCATTCTGCACCATAAACACAGTCCTCTTCTTTTTAAACAAAACTAGGGGGAGATGTTGCGGTGTGTTGCAATGTCCTGTTTTAAACTTCCGGTCCCTTCCCAGGTGTGCCTATCCCTTCCCCCTCGCCCCTCGCTGAGTGTGCCCTGTCAGTCAGGCTAACATACCAGCAAGGCGTCGTGTGATTGGTCCCTCAGGCCTGGGGGACATTGGCCCGTATAGGTGTCCCTAGTCCCTTGAGACCCTGCCCCTTCACCTGGTTGGTGGCTCACCTGTCCCCTCCCCTTCCCCTGCCCTGAGCTTAAAAGGTTAATGAGACCATGCGGCCTCCATTCTGGTGGCAGCAGTTGCCCCGGTGCAGACTTCTGTACCATGGAATAAACATCTAGCAACCCTCCAGCAGAATCCTCCCTTTCTTATCTTCACCATCGCCAGAAGCTCTCTCTCCTGAGGTAAACGGAGTCCTGACAAGCCTGGACTTGCGCCTGTGCCCCGCTGCACTCTCCAGCAGCCAAGGTATCTCTGGGGTAAAACACCACAGTGCTGCCTTTGGCCCAGCAGCGAGGGTCAGAACTGGCCCAGGCACCATCTAACTGGTTATACTGGGATTCATATTCCAATAGAGGAGACCATAGCCGGTTTGCTGTGGGGAACAAACATCTCCAGACCCCAGATGGGATTGCTGGGGAAGGCTTCTATTTCCCTGCTGCTGGCATGCCTCAGTGGTTTTGGGAAAAGGAAGCGTGTCACCACCTGTGCTGCCATTGTACTGGCAGCAGGGTGCAGGCCTGTGGGAATGCAGAGCCTGCCTCATGGGTTTGGCCTGGGCCATTGGGCTCAGGAGGTTTTTAGGCCAGGGCCAGCATTTGGCCTCTTTGTGTTTCTGGGGGTTGAGGTTCCTCCTACTGGTCCTGGTCCCCCTTTGTGGGCCAGTTTTGGGGTTCCTGGTACATTATGGGCCAGGGCCCCCAGGGCCTTTCCTTCTCTGGCACTGCTCTGCTCGGCTGCTGCTCTTTTCCTTTTCGATCAAAAAAAAAAAAAAAATTAAAATTAAATTTAAAAGATTGAAAATAGCGGGCAGCTGCTCTGAAGCACTGAAGCATTGAAGGGCCAGAAAAGGACATGCCAAAATTGTTCAAATTGTTTGAAATTGTTTGAAATTGTTGTAAGACTGTCAATGGTTTTTTGATAACTATTGATGGGACTCTTTTGCAGCAAGTCTGTTTTCAGGACCAAAAAGGACTCTCAGATGTCCAAAAGAAACAACTTCAGCTCTTGGATTGTTCCTGAAACCCAGCTGCTTGGACTTGAATTCTCTTTGCATTGTTGTTTGCAGTTTCTTAGATTGTAGGATTGTTTTAGTGATTTGTTAGTATTGTATATTTTACAGGTGAAGAAATTTCCTGCTCATTTCACATCAGCATTTTTCTTTTAATTTTTTAGTATAGTTATAATGTGTTATATATCATATATCAATAAATCCAGCCTTCTGATCAAGAAACAAGATTCTCGTCCTTCTCTCAGCCCAGCGACCTCCTCAGGTCGCTGTAATACCCTTGTTCTTGTAGATTACTTTAACCTGTTAGACATCTGCTAGAAACTTAATACAGCAGAAAAAAAGGCAGTCCAGGAAGTTCTTGGAGTGTGTGGAGGACAACTTTTTGTCGCAGCTGGTGAGTGAAACCACCAGGGGAGTGACTATGTTAGACCTGTTGTTTACAAATGGAGATGGGCTGGTGGGAGATGTGGTGATTGGAGACCATTTGGGGCATAGTGATCATGAAGTTATGGAGTTCTTAATATTTGGTGAAATGAGGAGGAACATCAATAAGACTTTTACATTGAACTTCCAGAGGGCAGACTTTGGCCTATTTAGGAGACTTATTCATAGAGTTCCTTGGGAAGCAGCCCTGAAAAACAAAGGAGTCCAGGAAAGGTGGGCATGCTTCAAAACAGAGATCTTGAGGGCACAGGAACAGACTGTCCTTGTGTGCTAAAAGATAATGTTTTGCGGAGAAAACAAGAAACCTCACAACTTTATAAAAGTTGTAAAGCTCGGTATGTTTATTTACGACGCCGGACACATGCGATGAATGCTCTTCTTAAAAGGCATGCGTACTTCTGAGAACTTCAGATCTCCTTTTATCCCCCGCTCAAATACATATGCATGCAGTTTCACAATAGATTCATGCATATTCATTTTTATGGGTTTCGTGTGACTTTTACCGCTAGTTCCTTTTTATCAGAAAGGATTCCGAGGTCAGGCTGACTTGCCCTTACAGCAGTCCCTGTCTCTCTCTATCATCTTCTGTCTCCTCCCCTTTATCTCTGTCCTTCACTGAAGTAACTTCACTAAGCTTAGGCCTTGCAGTCTGGCTAAATAACTATGATTTCTTACCACAGACTCAACTCAAAAATGCACATTTCACCTAAATTAAAATGGATTTCTATCCTGGAAAATTTTCACTTTGCTTCAATAAGTCGATGAGGCAAATGTCCAGGCTGGATGGGCAACGAGGTTTTGAAGGAACTTAGGAATAAAAAGAAGATGTATCATCTTTGTAAGGAGTATCAGATCTCTAAGGAATTATTTAAGGGGGTTGCAATAGCATATAGAAAAAAAATGGAGAGGCCAAACTCAGTTTGAACTTAGAACGGCAACTTCGGTAAAGGATAATAAAAAATGTTTTTACAAATGTATTAATAGCAAAAGGAAGAGTAAGACCAACCTTTGTTCTCTACTGGATGCAGGAGAGAATTTAGTAACTGCAGATCGGGAGAAGATGGAAGTGCTTAATGCCGCCTTTGCCTCTGTCTTTAGTGGGAAGATGGCTTGTATCAGGATAACTGTCCTCCTGGGTTGGTAGATGGTGTCAGGGAGCAGAATGGTCCCCCTGTTATCCAGGAGGAGGCAGTCAGAGAACTGCTGAGCCACTTGGATGTTCATTAATCTATGGGACCAGATGGGATCCATCCCAGGGTGATGACAGAGCTGGCAGATGAGCTTGTGAAGCCGCTCTCCATCATTTACCCACAGTCCTGGCTCACCGGTGAGGTTCCAGATTGTTAGCGTTCAAAAACACATCATCACATAGAGATTATATGAGGTGCTTTTTATAAAGAACTCTGGGAATCGGGATATTACCCAAATCTGATTCCGACCATACATCCGAAATGATCATGTTTTTATACTCTATCGTTATATAACTTTCATGTTAATTATTAAACTTATATTGTTCTATTGTATACATAGATTTAGCCCCCCTCTGAATTTCCAACATAGTTTCTCATTATTCTTCTTGTGGTTATATAATAATTATATTTAATTACTAAACAATCATCACATCTAACAATGACATAATTTATCATACTGCTTACGCAGGTGCAGTCGATCTGGGAAAGCACAAAGCTTAACATTTTAGATTCTATCTTTAATTTTTTCCAGGGCTCCACTATCAAGATGACTGAAAGCTGGCCAATGTGACGCCCATTCACAAGAAGGGAAAGAAGGAGGATCCTGGCAATTATAGGCCAGTTAGCCTGACCTCAGAACCTGATAAGGTAATGGAACAGTTTTTGAGTGTCATCATGCAGCACTTGCAGGATGTCCAGAGTGTCAGACCCAGCCAGCATGGGTTTAGGAGGGGTAGGTCATGTTTGACCAACCTGGTCTCCTTTTATGACCAAGTGACCTGCCTGATGGATACAGGAAAGGCTGTGGATGTTGTCTATTTGGACTTCAGCAAGGCCTTTGACACTGTCTCCCACAGCACACTCCTGGAAAAGCTGGCAGCCCACGGCTTGGATGTGAGCACTCTTTGCTGGGTTAAGAACTGGCTGGATGGCCAGGCCCAGAGAGTGGTGGTGAACAGTGCTGCATCCACTTGGTCGCCAATCACTAGTGGTGTCCCTCAAGGATCGGTGCTGGGGCCAGTTCTGTTTAATATTTTTATTGATGATATGGATGAGGGCATTGAGTCTGTCATTAGTAAATTTGCGGATGACACTAATCTGGGAGCATGTGTCGATCTGTTAGAATGTAGGAGGGCTCTGCAGAAAGACCTGAAATGGTTGGATAGAAGGGCAGAGTTCAATAACATGACATAAGTCCAAGTGCCAAGTCCTGCATTTTGGCGACAATAACCCCGTGCAATGCTATAGGCTGGGGATGGTGTGGCTGGACAATGCCCTGGAGGAAAGGAACTTGGGGTTACTGGTGGACAGCCAACTGAACCTGAGCCAGCAGTGTGCCCTGGTGGCCAAGGCGGCCAAAGGCATCCTGGCCTGTTGTCAGACTCTGTCTGAAGTTTCTTTCATCTGCCTCGCAATCGTCATTGGGGACCACTGAAGAAAAGGCCCTCATCTAAAACTTCTGGCCCTGTTGGAGAAAGTGACATGCTAAGAGCCCTGAGGCCTGAGCACACTGCTAAGCTATTGTTCACAGGTGTGTTTGCTTTATGCTACGCTGACCCTGATGAGAAGTAAAGGGCATTCTGCCCTTTTTTGCAACAATAGCTCTGGAATTTTTCCCCACCTCTCGACTTGGCTGGACTTCTCCTAAGGTTTTGGGTGGTCCCCACAGAAGACCCCTCACCTGTTTACAACCACCATCACAGAGATGTAAGAAGCCTCTTCATCAAAGACGAAGACATGAAGCCCCTAAGTTAAAAGGCCCGTGTCCTCCTTCCAAGGACTGGGACTGAAACCCCTAACCCGGGGGAGGTGTGTGGGGGAGGCAAGCTAACCAAACCAAGATGTTTGCCTTCAGGTTTTGACCACTGGACCAAGAAGACAATGGCTCTCGCTTACTGCTGAGAACATGGACTACCTGTTACATCTATTCTTTATTGCATCTGTTTCCCGCTCCCTTGCAATTTCCAATGGAGTTATCATAATAAAAATCTCTGAGTTAGCTAGAGATTTCGAGATGTCTCCGATGTAACAGGCGGATCTTCAGCTGGACTGGACCAAAGGACTTCATCTCTATGTTTGGTAGCTATATCCCCCCCGCCTTCTCTGTCTTTTTCTTTCCCTTAATCCCTCTATCACATTTTGCTGTGGTCATTCAATAAAGGTGCATTTGTTTTGATTATTACTGCAAATCTCCTGTGCCGTGTTGGCTTTTTGCACCCTGAGATCAGTCCACGAACCATCACGAAACCCATCCGTAAGGACGCATCGTGACACCTGTATCAGGAATAGTGTGGCCAGCAGGACCAGGGAGGTCATTCTTCCCCTCTGCTTGGCCCTGGTGAGGCCACACCTTGAATACTGTGTCCAGTTCTGGGCCCCTCAGTTTAGGAAGGGTGTTGAGACACTTGAGTGTGTCCAGAGGAGAGCAACAAGGCTGGTGAGGGGCTTGGAACACAAGCCCTATGAGGAATGACTGAGGGGGCTGGGGTTGTTTAGCCTGGAGAAAAGAAGACTCAGAGGTGACCGTATCACTCTCTACAACTTCCTGAAAGGTGGTTGTAGTCAGGTGGGGGTTGGTCTCTATTTCCAGGCAGCAACTGACAGAACAAGAGGACACAGTCTTAAGCTGCACCAAGGGAAATGTAGGTTGGATGTTAGGAAAAAGTTTTTTGTGGAAAGAATGATAAAGTACTGGAATCATGTGCCCAGGGAGGTGGTGGCATCACCATGCCTGGATGTATTTAAAAAAAGACTGGATGTGGCACTCAGTGCCATGGTTTAATTGAGGTGTTAGGGCATGGGTTGGACTCAATGATCTTTAAGGTCTCTTCCAACCTTGTGATTCTGTGATTCTGTGACTGGGACCCACACCAGAATCTCGGCAGAATAAATCCTTTCAGACAAAATAGTCTTCCAGGTTTTGTTTTGCTGTTTTTGTAGGAAAACCATTTTTCTCTGCATTGTTATGTTGTTTGTGACTTTTACATCAGTAAAATTGTGAATCTAATATTGTTAACCTCTCGCAGTCTTGTTTTCTTTGCTTTCCCCTTCACTGCAGTAGGCGTAGGGGCTCGAGCAGTCCTAACTTTTCCTCACTGAGTTTTTAAAACCAGTACAAGGGTATTGCTCATTATTCAAAGCCTTATAGATTACCTCCAGCACAGTTAATCCTCTCAGGTACTGGATACCTTTCTTGATGGTGTTCCTCTTGCCTGGGTGCACTACTAGATAGTCCTTGAGAAAATAACTTTCCCTCACGCTTGACAGGAGTCACCTTCAGAGGCTGAGAGTTTCTGTCTATCGTAGCATGCGTCCCCACTGGGTAATAATTAGCATTGACTCCATGATTCCAGAAGGTTGATCAATTGTTTAATTATAATATACTATACTATACTATACTATACTATACCATACCATACCATACTAATTAGGAAACTCATTGCCCTTACAGACAATCTGATACAGTCAGACCAGATTGGTCCTTGATTCCAAAACACCATCACCATTGGCCAATTAAGAAATCAGCCGTTGGTAAACAAATTTCCATAACACATTGCACATGTTCACAACAACAGGTGCAGCAAGTGAAGATAAGAATTGTTTTTCATTCTTTTCTCTGATCTTCTCACAGCCTTCCCCAGGACAATGCCTGGCAAAGTTGTGCCTGTCGCTCACTGTAGCCAGAGAGCTGCGGCCATATTCTGTCCTCTTCCCAATCCCCTTGTCAATGCCCACATCCCAGGACAGGGATCCCAGTTGCTTGTGTGAGAAACGATACTGTTATAAATGATCAGTGAGAAAGTCAAATTAATAAATGCGAAAGATTTTATTTTCGCAACCAAAAATTCAGTCCTCAAAAAGCCACAGTCAAAGAGACAGCGTCGAGCCCAGAATCGGAGCTGGGAGAACCTAGATCAGACCTCTATCGCATCGGACCTCCCTCTGTTCACAAATGCCATCTCCGGTGGGGCTGTTTTATACAGTTTTTTCTGCCTGAGGCAGAGGTGCCCCCATTTCTTTTGTCACCTCACATATGTATGAAGTTTCTTTTTACCGTACAGGTCTGGACAATTGCTGTTTCTTGGGTGGTGGCAGGCATTGATCATGTCAGGAGAAGTTGTGCATTCAGTGTATGTTCTTGACAACTTCGGTTATCTTGATTGATGATACTTATCAAGTACTGATCTTCCTTGGGTGTTCCCAGGTGGTTCCGGGGGAAGCCCATCTCCGCACCAGCCACGTCCTTTTTACTTGTTAACGAGGCATTCTTTCCTGCTGCCACCAGGAGTTTCGCAACTTTGGTGTGGTAATCTGTCTCTGGGTTGTCCGTGGTCAGAGGCTCATTTGATTTTCATTACATGTTTAATTTATTTTACAATTTTTATTTTATACATTTTCCACCTAAGCATGAATTACTTTATGTCACATATTACAATACTTTTTAAAATGTACAAGGTTTGTTAAAACCTTATTAAATACAACAGAAGACCGAATAAAGAAAAATACAGCGCCAGGAGCAAAGGATTCAATCACCATGTGCTCGTCTACAAAATGGATGTTCCGCCTTTTATACCTCTAGTCCCTCCCAAAATCTTGTCAATCAACTCCTTCTTCACTGTCCAGTGGTGGAGATCACTTTCCTACATCTTGATTGGAGGTCAGGTGTTGCCATAGTAAAAAGCCAATCCTCCCAAATGCCCCGACTACTAAGGCCATCCTGTGATAACAATGCAAGGGGGAGGGGAAACATAACTGTACATCTACAAAACTTCTCTTAGCATATACTTAATATTCACTCCTTAATTGTGAGAGTCAACCATTGCATTACTCATCTATAACAAATCCCCCTTTTCTTTTTCTATAAGTAATTTGACTTGAACAATTAACTAAAAAAAAAATTTCTCTCTCTCTTGAATGTGCCCTACTAGCATCTGTTGATGTGGACAAGGATATTGGGAACAGGGGAAAAAAAAAGTCTCAGGTTTTCCCTAGACACACTTATCTTGGAATAGACAAAAGGGCATCACAGAGGTCTGGTATGGCTTTGACTCCCATCTACCATGCCTGTGGGGTTGCTACCTATAGTAGATGTATCTCAGTAGTGAGTACAGAGGCCAACTCGGTCTTGCCTTCTAGTCCCTTTTGTATTAAAGGTCAATTGAGGAATAATAGAGGCCTGGTATGGCCTTTTTGCCCTCACCTTACCACGCCTATGGGGTTGCTACCTGCAGCAGGGCTATGGAGTCTTCTTGGTAGTGAACAAAGGGGCCAACCCGATCTTACCCTCTATTCCTTCTCCTACTTTACTTGTGGTTCTTAAGGAAACTGCCCCAATACCTCTTTCGGTTCTTTGTGTGCTTCCCCTCAACAGATTCTTGCAATACTCGTCTATTAAAACAGGAAGACAGTCCTTGAGAGGCTGGTGGAAGCTTGACTCTACTTTTTGGACATCTTGTTTCTCTGGTTGTCTCTTGGTCTGCTTGAAAATCAATCTCGTCTCACCTGCTCTGGATGTTATAGTCCATTGTTTGGGTTCTTCTACTGGGCCTTTAACTCTGTTGGCATGAGTCCATCCCCACTCTGCAGTTCGCACACCTGATTTGGTGGTGAGCAGTACCTGAAAGGGACCTTCCCACTGAGGAGTTAGAGGCTGATCTCTCTGTCACTTGATCATCACCCAATTCCTCCAATTAAAACCATGGATTCTGAAATCCAGGGTGGTAGTTTGAGGAATTGCCCCTTTAGGTCTAAGCCCTTCTAAGGTTTGTGCTATAGACATAACACATTTCTTGGCATTGGATTCCCCTTCTTCATAGGTGGCAACTTTCTGGGTCAAGGTTAAAAAGAGTAACCCAAACATCATTTCATAGAGCAACACCCCCAGATCTGACAGGGGTTGGGTTCTAATTCTTAACAGGCTAAAGGGAGACATTTTATCCATGACATTTGGGTTTCAATTATCAGCTTAACTAGAGTCCTTTAGTTTGATTCATCCTCTCAACACGACCAGAACTCTGGATATCATGGAGTGTGTAACTCCCATTTTACTCCCAGGGCTTGAACAACTTTCTGCAATATCTTAGATGTGAAATATGCTTCCTGGTCTGAAGCAATCCTATTCACCATCCCCTACTGGGGAATGATTGATTCTAGAAGTGTTTTACTCACAGTACTGGTATTGGCTTTAACAGTGGGTACCACCACTACTCAATGAGTCAAGTGATCTACTATCACTAGCAAAAACTTCCACCATTGTACCTGGGGAAGCTCAGTAAAGTCTACTTGGATGTTTTGAAAGAGCCGTAAGGCTAGTTCTCGCCCTCCTTTGGGTGTTTTCCTCATGACTTTCCTATTCACTTGTTGACATATCACGCACCGTTCAGTTACTTGCTTAGCTATTCCGAAAATTCCTATGCAGCCCCAGTCCCTTAGAAATTGATTGTTTAGTGCTTGAGTACCCCAATGTGTTGTACTTTACATACCTTTCAGCATTTTCTTGGCAAGGGGTTTATTCAACACTTGCCACCCATCTGCTAATCTCCACTTCCCTTAATTATCTTTCTTGGGTCCTATTTTAAGGAGTTCTTTCTCTTCTGTCTCACTGAATACAGGGACTTCTTGCATTTCACTCATGGGGGCTAATAGCATCATTAATTTTCCTGTCCCTGATTTGGCTGCATTCTTAGCTTCTAAATCTGCTAAATTGTTCCCTCGTGCCTTTTGAGTCACCCCTTTTATGATGTCCTTTAACATATACCACTGCTACTTCCTCTGGTAATTGTAAGGTTTCTAACACTCCTAAAACAAGATTTTTGTGAATCAGTCCTTTTCCCTTTGAAGTTAATAGCCCACTCTCTTCCCAAATTTTTCCAAAGGTATGCACTACTCCAAAAGCATAATTTGAGTCTGTATGTATTGTTCCTCTTTTCTGTGTTAATAGTTCTAGAGCTTGTTTTAGGGCATACAACTCACATGCTTGGGCTGACCAGTTGGAAGGTAACTTTCCCTTCTCTATGGCCACTAACTCTTCATCTACTATAGCAAACCCTGATACCTGGTGCCCCCGGATTACCCTTGAAGATCCATCAATGTACAATCATTTCCCTCCTTGGAGTGGTTGATCTGTTAGGTCCTCTCTTACTTTAGTGTAAGATTTTATAACTTCTAGGAAATTATGCATTAATTCCCCACCTGGTTCTCCATGTAAAAACTAGGCAGGGTTGAGTTTGTCACTCACTATTACCTCTAAATCATTATCTTTTAAGATGGCTTCATACTTTAACACTCAGGAATCAGTGAGCCATTTCTCAGCCTTTTGGCTTAGGATACTTCTGAGTGTGGGGTATATATTTTCCATTTTCCCCCAAAGGTTAATTTCTTGCTTTCCTCCATGAGTAGGGCAGTCGCTGCCACTGCCTGAATGCAGGTTGCCTACTCCTGGCTGACAGGGTCTAGCAATTTTGATAAATAGGCCACTGGTTTCCTGGATCCTCCCCAGTCCTGGGCTAGTACTCCATGTGCTACCCCTTTTTATATATCTATAAACAGATAGAAGGGTTTGTCTAAGGCAGGAAGTCTCAGTGCTGGTGCACTGACTAATTTTTGCTTTAAAGCTTCAAACTTTTGCTCATCTTCTTTTTCCCACCTAATCTCTTCTTCTACTGACTTTTCATACAAGAACCTGATGCTCTGAGTGTATCCTTCAATTGATAGCCTTCAATATCCCAACAAGCCTAAAAACCTTCTAGCCTCCCTCTTAGTTTTTGGCCGTGGAAGTGAGACTATCCCCATAATTCTCTCAGGGTTTAGTTGCTGGATCTCTTGAGAAATCACACGTCCTAGGTATTTTACTTCATGCTTTACAAATTGGAGTTTCCCTTTTGATACCGGAAGTCCTTGGTTCCCCAGAAAATTTAACAACACTATGGTGGATTTCTGGACTTCTTTTTCTTCCCATCCTGAGAAGCAAATAATCTACATATTGGGTAAGTTTTATCTCAGGTGTGATGGAAAAAAGTTGTAGTACTTCTCCTAGTGCTTGACTGAATAGATTTGGGGATTCAGAAAACCCTTGGGGTAACCTAGTCCACTGAAGCTGTTGCTTTCTTCCTGAATCGGGGTCCTCCCATTCAACGGCAAATATATCCCTACTCTCCTCCTAGTGGCCAAGCTCAAAAAGCATCTTTTAGGTCAGTCACACTAAACCACTGGTGCGATGGGGGAATATTACTCAATAGTGTATAGGGGTTAGGCACTACTGGGTATTGATTCACTGTTCTTCTGTTTTACTTCTCTCAAGTCTTGGACAAGCCTGTAAGTTCCATCTGACTTTTTTACTGGTAATATGGCTGTATTATGGGGGGACATACATGGTTCTAAGGTCCCCTCGTCAAGTAGGTCCTGGATCACCAGCTGCAATCCTCGTCTCCCTTCCAGGGAGAGTGGGTATTGTCGTACCCGAACTGGATGGTTCTCATTAACTATTTTTATTACTATAGGTCTCATGTGTGGCTGCAGCTCTCTTCACAGAGAGCAGCAGGCACAACCTTCCCAGGATTTTTCCTGGGGAAGGCAGTGATAAAGCTCAGAGAAGGGAATGATAAACAGTTCTGATCTCTATTTGCTGCTCCTGTTGTTTGGCACATGTGGAATGTGTTATGGAGATTGTTTACTGAAGAGGGATTTCTTAATTTGACACTGGTGATGGTGGTTTTGGATTGATTGACCAATTAAGTCAAAGCTGTGTTGTGACTGTCTTAAAGGGTCACAGGTTTTTATTTAGCATAATATAGTATAGTATAGAATAGTATAGTCTAGTCTAGTCTAGTCTAGTATAGTATAGTAGTATAATTTAATATAGTATGGCCTAATAAAGCAATTGTTCAGCCTTCTGAATCATGGAGCCATTGCACATTATTCCCTGACTGGGGGTCGTCCTGCATCAATAGTCATGTGTAATTTACCTCGATTTTTCAGTTTTGCCCACACCATTTTATGAATTTCTTCCTCATCTTCTTCCCTTTATTGGAGAAGCTTAATTACCATTTTCCCTTCTGCTGGGAGTACCCCAATGTCCAACTGCATCTGTAAATCCCATCCTAATGAATTGCACCCTGATTCTCAACTAATAGAATATCCCCAATTCCTATTTTATTTGCCCCTTCAAACTTTACTTGATTTATAACTGATGCTTTGAACCCTTCCCCTTTTGCAACTACTACGTGCACGGTATCTCTACCCTTTCTGCACCCCTTTGGGATGCTACAAACACAATTTCTTTTAGCCCTCATGTCTACTAAGAAATCAAATTCTTCCTCCTGGGGACCTATTTTTAAAGTTATTAAGGGCTCTTGATGGTATGCTGTCCCCAGGAGGTAGAGCCGCTGACACCCCTAGTCTTCCACTTTGCCTTTTTGCTCAGTCTCATAGACTCTCAGGTCCTTTAGCTTTTGGGGGCAATTTTTCCTGATATGTCCATTCTCTTCACAATAAAAGCAAACTGGTCCTAGGTTCTCCCGATTCCCAAACTCTCCTTTTTGTGTCCAGTCCTGAGGAGCTGCATTCCCTCTCTGTCTATCTTCTCGCATTTGGGGTCCCCTTCCCTTACATGGGTTGTTTTTACATGTTGGTATCCTTCCCTAATGGCAGTTACCATTACCCTGGCCTTTGCCTTGGCCTTCTTTTCATCTCTTTGCACATTCACCTTCTGTGCCTTTCCTAAGAGATCTTCCAATCTCCTTTTTTGCCAACCATCTAACTTTTCTAACTTACTCCGTATATCTGGCCAAGTGTGAGTGATGAAATTTATCTTTAGTAAGATCTGTCTGGCCACTGTATCAGGGTCAACCCTTGAATATTGCCTCATATTTTTCCTCAATCTTTCTAGCCACTCCGTTGAGGTTTCTTCCCTCTTTTGCTGCTCATCAAAGCCTTACGAGCATTGTGATTTCATGGAGCTGCTTCCTTGATACATCTGATAATTAATGTTCCATATTGCTCCATGTCTTGCCTTCTCCCGATACTGATGTGGTCCCAATTGGGGTGCACTGTGGGCATTTTCAGGTCCCTGGGTGGTCCCTGCATATGCTCCCTTTCCCATATCCGTATCCCAGCTGCCTGCCTGTCATGGTTTAGCCCTGGCACAAAGCCAGTGCCCCCATGAGAATACCCTCTCCCCGGGGTCTGCTGTGAGATGTGACCAGGAATGAGCAAAGCAGGCTCCTGCTTAGAAATAAAGAAAACTTTATTAACTAAATTACAAGAAAAGAAGAAAGGAAAAAAAGAAAAAAAAAAAACATAAGGGAAAAAATGAAAAAAGCCTTACAAAAGCACTTTCCTCTTCCCCCCCGCCAAATTTCCCAATGCAATACATTCCCCCAAAATCACCAACTCTCACTCCGGCACCACCCTTTAGAATACTCAATCTTCAGTTCATGAAGAGGAGAGGAGTCCTTCTTGCACCATAGGCTTCCCCTGGAAACACGCTGAAACCTCGTGTGCTTCCATGTCACTCAGCACCGCCTGGAAAGTCCTTTTGCCATCGTGACACCTTTCCTTCCATGCCCAGTGCTCTCACCACTGTGCATGGACCAGAGCTGCTTCTAGGGTTGTCTTTCAAGGATGCCTTGTCTCACTCCAAAAAAAGGCACAGTCTCTCCTTCGGGACATCTGTCCCCCCCAATTTTTCACCCCCTGGGGCCGAGGGGTACCCACACTGAACCCTCCTGGTTCTGAGGCACTGCCTCCCCCTAAATGCAGTCTCTGTGTCACAGAAAAAAAAAAGGTTCAGTCTATGGCCACACAAGAAAAGTCCAGCCAAACGGCCACTACATCATCTCTCCCCCACTCAAGAGTCTTCTGCACTTCCCTCGTGGCCCATTCCCTCTTATCTCTTATCTCTCTTCTCATTCAGCTCCAGGAGGATCAGCATTTGCAAGGTCTCAATCATGCAAGAAAAGGGTTAAAAATTTCAGTCTCTGCCTGTCCCAGAGCTCCGGAACTCCCATGCTGCCCTGCCGGGCACTCCCCCCCTTCTCCTCCTGGGCCAGCGCCGATATCGAATTCAGATGCTGGCGCTCTCTCTCTCTCTTCCCTGGGGGGGGAGGGCTGCCTGATGTCTCTTGGTCTCTTCCACCCTTCCATCCTTGGGCTGGGCCTACATCATGGCTGCGTGGCTTTTCCCCTCCCCCCGCCCAGCCAGCAGCTGGGACAGGGGGAGAGATCCAAAGCCTTTCCCGGCGGAAGTCCCAAGAGAGCCTCTCAGGGGCGCAGCTCTGCTTTTAACCCCTGTGTGTTCTCAGAGGTGTGTCCGAACCCCACTGGCCACATCAGGTGCCAATATCAAAATCTGAGCACCCATTGGTTTGACCACAGCATCCCAGAATTCCCACTTCCTGGTCAAACCAGCACACTGCCTCATCTCTTTCCTCTAGTGTGAACAACATGGTCATTATTGATTGCATTTCTTCCCATGTATAACTATTGGGCCCCAGAAATTGGTCCAACTGTTTTGCTAATCCATTGGGGTCCTCTAGTAATCCTTTTAATTCTTTCTTGAACATGCTCACATCAGAGGAATTGAGTGGTATGGTTACAAATCCAATTCTCCCTGCACCCCACCTAGTGGTACTTCTCTCAGAGGATATAATCCTACTGCTTGGCTCCCATCTCCTGATCTGCTTTCCTCTTGTTGTGCCACTCTGTTTCTAGTGTTTTGACTAGGCCCATCGGGTGCAAGGGAGGTGCGGTTGGAGCTACTGGAGGTAGAGAGAGCAAATGGTCTACCGGGTCGCATTCTTTATTTTCTGATACTTTAAACACGCTCACCTTCATGGGTGAAGTGTCACCTTCTGAGCAGGCAGCACAGTTACTCTCTTCCTGACTGAATGGTTTCTTTGTTTTTACATAGATACTTAATGCCCAACATATCCATCCTTCATCTGATCCATATCTTGGCCAGTGTACATGATCGCTCCTAATTTCCCTTTTAGTCTATTCTACTATGCAGTACTGAATAATTTTGAGCTCGTCCTTATCTCTGGTATTGGGGTCATATTTCCACCAGGCTAGTTTCCTTCCTAGTGGGCTATCTGGGGGTATACCTGTTGATACCTTCACACTTACTCCTTCTTCCCTGGGGGATTCCCTACTTGTTCCCAATCCTGTCTCAACAGATAACCACAGGCACTCCCAACAAAGCCTGCCTTCCGAGGAGAGGAGAGGAGAGGAGAGGAGAGGAGAGGAGAGGAGAGGAGAGGAGAGGAGACGAGACGAGACGAGACGAGACGAGACGAGACGAGACGAGACGAGACGAGACGAAGAAAGAAAGAAAGAACTTACTTTACCTTTCTTCTGAAAAGTAACAAAAATAACTTTGTGATAAATGAATCAACCGAATTTAAGAGTTGTACAATAATCTTTATTATTATGCAAGCAAGAATAAGCAAGATTCAGCGCTGGGCGGCCAGGAGACTTGCTCTCTTAGGCGCGCACCTCCCCTCTTTCAAGTTCGCTTTTTATATTGTCCTTTTTTTCCGAATTCTTGGGTGACGTGATCTGTTTTCTGCGCCTGCTCCTCCTGTTGCTAGGGGTCTTTTTTCTGCCTTCTGGTGGTCGTGGGATGAAGGCCCCAAGTCTTCCTCTTTGGCCGCTTTCCTTATAAGGCATACCTATAAGTCTTTTTTCAAAGCTCGGCATTCTTGCAAGGTTAATAATTGTTACCATATGTGTTTCAGAAAGCCTCCTATATCTATAGGGTAGAATTTTTGCAGAGCAAGCAATTCTACAAGGTTAGTAATTATTACCAGATGTGACTGAATCTGGTTACCAAGGGGGGGTTTGTAGACTAAGCACTACTTAAACGTTTCCCATACAGCCCTATAGATATTCCACAAAATCTATTTAGCTATTGTTTTAATTTAAATCATCATCTAGCTATTAATGAACAAATATATTGTTACTTATTACAATCCCCCATTTCTCTTTTTACCAATTTTGTTCATTAAATCTTTTTAGCTCCTTCCTAGCAAGTGCTAACTGATCTATTTCATCAGTTAAGCTCTGTGCATTAATTATACCTGCTAATTTCTTTAGTCTTTTCATCATATTCCAATTCACAACAAATTGAACTGCTGACAAAATAAATCCTAGTACAATCAGAATTAAAAGAACCACAATGGGATGGCACATACTGTTTAAGACACCTGTGGCAGTAGGTGACCATCCGAACAGGGTGTCCCACCACCTATAATTGCTATCTTGCTTCACTCTTTCTACTACCTGGTGTATTTTCTCTACATCATGTTGAACAGTTACTAGGGTCTTCTGTCTGCTTTTCCTAATTTTCTCAAGAATTTTTATCAGATCCTGGTGAAACAATAGTTGTCTAACTAGGGTGAAGTTCATCCCAATCGGGGTGGGCATTAACTTGTGTATCAGCGTGTAGTTGGATTGTAATAGGTGGTGAGAGGTAACTGTGGCTTCATAAGTGGTGTCACACCCTGTAATCTTGGTGAAGTTACAAGCACAGAAATTTGAGTGATTCTTTGTATCCACCATAACATTATCTACTAGCACAAAATCACAGAGCGTTCTAAAACATGTGCACCCATTGCCTATGTATATAAGAACTGTTTTAGAAATCTCGTTAGGGTGAATCTCAAAATGGCAAATGTTTTGCTCTGTGTCCAAACAGATATCTTGAGCTATAATTACATCGCCCTCGCAAATGAATCCCAACTGTTCTCGTACAATACAAGATTCCAAGTCAACAGTTTGCCATTTGTCACCAAGCTGATGGGCCCATCCTCTATGTTCTGTAGGATAGAGGACAGCTCCATCATGGTTTATTCCTAATGCAATGACAGGAAAAACTAGATGTACAGAGGCATTTTGTATGGTCAAGACAAAGGCAGGGACTGTATTAGAAATAGGGTTATAGGTAAAATTCACCAGTTTCCACCAGGATTGGAATTCCCTTTCAAACTCAGTGGCATTGTCCCAGATTATTTTCTGAATTTCCGTGGGGAAAGTGCCTTCCTCGCCCTCTCTTATAATTGCAGCAGAGACTGACTGCATCCATAATTGTCCCTGGATACAGCTGAGGGCTAAGGAGACATTATTTTGTGTGGCACCAAGTGCATCAATCACCAATTTGTGATCGTTCACGTTTACTCTTTCCCAATTTGGCAAAATGTTTGTCAACATCCACTGGTGTGTCCCCAAGGCCAGTAGAGATGACCTCAGTGGGTGCTGTAATTTGGACAGATCTCTGGCCGTAGCAGCCAGTTTGTTCATTAGTACCTCCGAATCGATGCTATTCAGAATTCCCAGTCCTGTGCCTAGAACACCAGTCACATCTCTAAGTTTCCTTGTTTTAAAAGAGCTGCGTTTCCTGAGCCAAGTAGTCCAGCCTTCAAAGGATGTTTGCAAAAACGGAGAACAAGCTGGCTGGATTTCTGAAACATTGGTCTGCATCAGCAGTTCGACCTGTTTTAGAGACCATGCTGGATTAAATAATATTTGTTGTTGACCAGTTTTTCTGATTATATAAGGTCCTATTTTGAAAATTTTTGGTGTGAGTGTGACCGGTGGTGTAGGTGAAACGGTGATAATGTGAGGTTTAGTAGTGGTAGATTGTGTTTTAATATTTATTGTGAATTTAAAGGAAAGGCCCTGTGTATCTTTTTCCCAGAGGCAGACTACCTCTGCCGTGTGAGTTAATGTGAAGTTTTGCCAGCAGTCTCGTGCTGGGTATTCACAATTTATTTGTTTATCCTCCTGACCCATGGAAACACTGATTGAGATTGTGTTAGTATAGTCTGATCCATTAACCACTCGACATCCAATATTAATTTGTTCTCCCACTACTCCTTGAAGCTCCCAAGTTTTCTGCCTCTTCCATTCATGTTTAGCATACGGCAGACCGTCATGCAGAACTAAAGTTTGTAAACTCAAACCTGTGGTATTTCCCATAGATCCGGTAAATTGCAAAAAGGCCTGAGACCAGTCAGTGATCAGGGTCCGTTTGACTAGGATCTTGTTCCCTTTGTAAGGCTGATGGGGGTTTCCCCAGGCAGTCGGGAAGCTCAGGATTATAATGATAAAAATAGCTTGTCAAGCAGGGCAGGGTCCTAGCAACAAATTTTGTTCACCTCTTATAACCATATCTCTTTTACCTGGAGCATTCCTGTGCTCCATTCCTGTTCCTGTGGCCCGTTGCTCTCCCCCACTCCTCCTTACCTCTCTGCCTTGCCTGCCAGCCCAGGTGCATCGGTCTGCAGGGATCATTATCTTCTTGGCAGCAGGGGTAGTCTTCAGGGGGTGCATTATTCGGGCTATTTCTTTTGTTCCTGCCCCCACTCCTAAGGGCAGGCTGCCAGGCCTCCAGGCAAAGGATCTCTCTTATCTTATGGCAGATTCTCTGCCGTTCCTAGCGAGCTTTATAGGGCCTGAGTCTCACTGTCTGGGTTTTTCCTCCGAGCCTTACGGGCTCGTTTCTTATATATTCGGAAGTAGCGGCGTACGGTACTATCCCAATTTCGGGGCTCAACTTGCCACTCTATGGGGACATGAATCTTTTTCCCTACACACACCTGGTCTAATATCACACTCTGATTTTGGCAGATGATCCTATATGATTGGTGATGTATTGCCCAGGCCAGGGCCCAATGTCTCCTCTGCTCTATATTTTCAATTAATGTTATTGCCTCCCTATAAGGGATTTCTCTTTGTCCTGGGGCTGTTGCAAATTTGCTTAGAGCCGTGTAGGGGTTTTCCCTCCTCCAACCCCAATCACAAGTATGACAGCAGATACCCCCACCTAATTGTGATTGGAAAACCCACCATTTGAGCCTACATCCCCCACAAAATATTTTTATCCATGCCCTACAGATGGGATCACCACATTTAATGCACCCATGTCTGTTAGACAGTGGCCGCCTTATCTCAGCAAGGACCTCAGCCACTGATATCAGATCATCCCATGTGTGCCAAATAAGAGGACACTTCAGTTCCTTTCCCACCCTTTGAATATTGTCTCTGACCAGTAGCTGCAGTCGGTGTTTCTCCCTCTCAGTCATTCATATTACCAGTTGATAGGCGTTCTTATGTTTTCCGAAGAGTCAATCGTAGATCTCCAGGGTGACTGGTCACCTCCCAAGGGGTGTCTGCAGTGATGGGTCCTTTCACTCGACTGGCATGTGTCCAGCCTTTTTCAGCAGTTCGGATGGCTGTCTCTGTGGTAAACAGAACAACATAGGGGCCTTCCCATTGGGGTATTAGGGAGGTCTCTTTCCAAGTTTTAATTAGGACTCTATCTCCAGGTTTAAGCTTGTGCATTGCTATGTCCAAAGGGGGTCTTTGTACCAATAGCCCTTTTCATTTTAGTTCCTCCCTTCGTTTCATTAGCTGTTGTATGTAACTCTGAATTTGACTATCTTGGATACAGGGATGGTTTCCAGGTAGCTCTAAGTCATAAGGCATTCCATAGAGCGTTTCAAAGGGAGAAATTCCCACATCCGTCCTAGGTTGGGTTCTAATGTTTAGCAGTGCCAGGGGTAAACATCTGACCCACGATATTTTAGTTTCCACCATAAGTTTAGTAAGTTGCTTCTTGGTTTCTCCATTTGCCCTTTCTACCCTCCCTGAGCTTTGAGGGTGCCAAGGGGTGTGATATTTCCATTTAGTACCTAAGGCCATGGTTACCTCTTTTAGTACTTTATTTGCGAAATGGGGGCCTCTATCAGAGTCTAATATTTCTACTAATCCATACCTAGGGATTATTTCTTCCAGTAAGGTTTTAATCACTATGTTTGCAGTAGCCCGTGATGTAGGATATGCTTCTACGTAGTGGGTTAGATGATCTACCAGTACCAATAAGTACTTGTACCTCCCTACTTTCGGTAGCTCGGTGAAATCTACTTGTACATGTGAAAAAGGTCGGTGTGCTAATTCCCTTCCTCCTGGAATCCTTTCTCGAGCTTGATGCCTATTAACCCTCTGGCATGTTATACATCCCCTAATTACTTGTTTTGCTATATCATAAATCCCTATACACATATACTTAATAGTAAACTGATCTACTAAGGCTTCAGTTCCCCAGTGAGTCTTTTCATGTAACTGCTGCACTATCCTCTGAGCTACAGATTTTGGCAGCACTTCCCTATCATCTGGTAATTTTCGAATACCCTCATTCTCTGTTATTCCCATTCTGTCTAATTTTTCCTTTTCCTGGGCTATGAAGCTCAGGACACAAACTCTTTCACCATCTCGCATTCTCCTTGTTCCCTGCTCCTGGAATTTTCTGAGGGCAGCTTTCTTTGCTTCTCTATCTGCTATATTGTTTCCTCTGATCAGATGGGAGGGACCCTTTTGATGTCCTTTAACATGTACTATTGCTATTCTCTTTGGGCCTCTTAACGCTTGTAATACCTGAGTGATTAGTTCCTGATGTATTAATTCTTTTCCTTGGGAATTTATTAACCCTCTTTCTTCCCAAATTTTTCCAAAAGTATGTATCACTCCAAAGGCATACTTTGAGTCCGTATAGATGGTCCCATCCTTAGCTTCCAAGAATTTCAGAGCCCGCAATACCGCATAAAGCTCACAGGCCTGGGCTGACCAACTAGGACTCAGAGGGCCGGATTCTATTATTTCTAAATTTTCACCTCCCACAATGGCATATCCCGAGATTCGCTTTCCCTCAACAACCCTAGAGGAACCATCCACAAATAACTTTTCTCCCTCTTCCAGTTCTTCCTCTTCGAGATCCGGTCTAATTTTTGTTTGTTTCTCTATGCTATGTAAGCAATCATGAGTTAAATTCTCCTGTGGATCTCCAAACAGGAATTCAGCAGGGTTTTGCAGAGAGGTGGTTTCAAGTATCAACCGAGGGGATGACAGTAAAATGCCCTCGTATTTCAAAAGTCTGGAGTCTGTTACCCATTTTTCTGCCTTTTGTTGCAATACTGCCCGTATATTATGGGGAGTAAAAACTTTCAGTTCTCCTCCATAAGTAATTTTGAGAGCTTCCTCCACTAAAAGGGCTGTGGCTACTATAATCTGCAAGCATGTTGGCCATCCCCTACTTACTGGATCCAGTAATTTAGAAATGTATGCTACTGGTTTTCGACTGCTGGCCCAGTCCTGAGCAAGTAGCCCCAAATGCTACTCCTGCCTCAGTATTAACGAACAAATAAAAAGGTCTCCTAACATCGGGGAGGCTTAGCACCGGGGCATTAGTCAATTCCTCTTTTAGTTGTTCTAATGATTCATCATCCTTTTCAGTCCATTTAATCAAACCTTCAGTAGTTAGTTTTTCATACAAGAATTTTACCTTGCCACTAAAGTTTTCAATCCATTGTCTGCAGTATCCTACGAGACCCAATAGCTGTCTAATTTGTCTCTTATTCCTTGGGGGGGGGAGGGAGAGGATTCCCTTAACCCTCTCTGGATCTAGTGTTTTAGTTCCTTTACTGAGTCGGTGTCCCAGGTACTTCACTTCTTCTTCCACGAATTGCAATTTATTTTTGGACACCTTCAGCCCCTGAATGCTCAAAAAGTTTAAAAGCTTAATGCTTTCTTCCCTAACTGCTTCCTCACTCTTTCCAGCTATTAACAGATCATCTACATATTGAACAAGGGTTATTCCCGGGTTTCGGGTATAGGTTTTCATTATCTGTTCTAATGCATGCCTAAATAAATTCGGGGACTCAGTATATCCCTGTGGGAGCACGGTCCACCTTAGTTGTTGCTTTCGGTGGGTATCGGGATCTTCCCATTCAAATGCAAAATAGTCCCTACATTCTTCCTTCAAGGGGCATGCCCAAAAGGCATCTTTTAAATCTATAACACTATACCATTGGTCATCAGGTTTCAATTGACTGAGCAATGTATGGGGATTAGCTACTACAGGGAACCGGGCAATAGTTCTCTTATTTATTTCCCTTAAATCATGTATTAGTCGGTATTTCTCATCTGGTTTTTTTACAGGTAAGATGGGGGTGTTGAAGGGAGACATACAAGGTTCCAAGAGCCCTTGTTGTATTAACCGTTCTATTTCTGGTTTTACTCCACTTCGCCCATCGTCTGACATGGGATATTGTTTTATCCTCACCGGGATTTCCGGGTTTTGGATAATAACAGTGAAAGGCTCTATATTCAGTCTCCCTGCTGTGTCAGGGGTATACCAAAACTCCGGGTTTATCTTCTCCTCGTCAGTGGCCCGTAGGGGGCACAGTCGGACTTTCAATTGTTCTTCTTCAATATTTATATTTATTCCTAATTCCACCATTAAATCCCTACCTAATAAATTGTAATCGGCTTCAGGAACTAGTAGCAAGGATCTTATCCCTATTTTTTTCTCTGATTCTATTAAGACATCTTTAATTACAGGAACCTTGAAGGGTTCCCCTTTTGCCCCAATAACCTCTACTGTTAAAGGCGAAATCTTACATCCCGGGGGCAAAGACTGAACTGTTGATCTCTCGGCCCCTGTGTCTACATGGAAGGTTATGGGGGTTTGCTGGGGACCCACTTTAAGTTTTATCAAGGGCTCTGATGACATTTGAGTCCCCAATAAATAGAGCCCTTGACCCCCCTGTAGCAGATAGGGCCTGGCGTTCGGAAGATCTCGTGATGTTACGGGAAGACAGGGCCCCTGTCCCCTTAGATAAGAAAATTAACATAGGAATGTAGCCCCCTAAACCGGATTCCGGTAACTTTCCACTTGCCCAGGTAACTTTCCATCCCCTACTAACCATAGATGGTAAGGACAGACCCTCACCTGACGTAGAAGCCCCCTAGACTATAAAACCCCACGGGAAGAGAGAATAAAGGCCTTTGATCCTCCACCATATTGGTGTCCGCGTGTTTCTTAGGCCCGAGCGGCCCTGGGGAAATGGGTCGCCGTGCTGTTTCTTGAAACCAGGCCGCCTGCCTTGTATCAGAAGGCAACACCCCCCTAATCCTCTTTAAACATTTTCTCATCCCTAAGCCTCTTTCGACATTCCCTCTTCCTGTGTCCTTTCCCACCACAGTAGTAGCACACCGTTCCTTCTCTCCCCCCCACTGCGGGCCCTCCTAAATCCCGGGAACCCCTCCTCATGTCATTTCTTTCCCGTGGCGGAGGGTTGTTTCGCTGCCCCTCCCTTACTGCTGCCACCATCATCCGAACTTGCCTTTTATGTGCTTCTTCCTCCCGTCTAACATATACTTTCTGAGCCTCCCTAAACAATTCATCAAGTCCTCTGTCCTGCCAATCCTCTAACTTTTCTAATTTCTTTCGAACATCCTCCCACGATTTAGCTACAAACTGTGATTTCAGGAGTGCTTGCCCCATAGGCGTCTCTGGATCCACCCCTGAGTATAACTGAAAAATCTTCCTTAATCTTTCCAACCATTCAGTGGGGGTCTCATCCTTTCCTTGGCACTCTCTGAATGCCTTGCTTATATTTTGTCCCCGGGGCACAGCCTCTCGTATGACCTGGATTATGATGGTTCTTAAGTCCTGCATATGACCACGATGGTTGGGGTCCTGATTATTCCAATTGGGATTTTGCAAGGGCCATTTGACATCAGCCACAGGACCTTGAACATGCTGGGTGTCCCAAATTCTCATTCCTGCTCTTCTAATCATCCCTCTCTCCTCTGTTGTAAATAGTATGCCTAGAATGGACTTTATCTCTAGCCAAGTATATATATTTGGTCCCAGGAACTGATCCACCCTTTCTGCTACTCCTATAGGGTCTTCTAATAATTTTCCCATCTCTTTCTTAAACTCACGGACATCTCCTGAGTTTAAGGGGACAGTGACAAACCCCATCCCAGCCTGAGGTCCTCCTAATGCTATTTCTCTAAGAGGGAACAACCCACTGTTCTCTCCTTCCTCAATTACTGTTTTCATTTGGCTCCGAGTACGTCTCCTATAATCCGAGGAGTCCGTGACCTGCTGTTTGTCAGGGGCTGATGCCGGAGGAATGTTTGGAAGGGATACAGGGGGGGCTGGGGCTGGTGGTGGTACATATGGGGGAGGATAAATAGAAATCTCTTCCTCCACTCGGGACTTTTTCTTTCTATCTTCTTCCCCTTGGCTTCCCTTAAGGGGGAGCAATCTAGTTATTTGCTCATTACTTCCTACCAACCACAATTTAGCATAAGCACTCTCCTCCAGGTTTTCTGGCTCTTTGGAATTCACATAGAGATTCAAGGCTTGACAGACCCAGTCCTCAGAGGATCCGAAAATGGGCCAGTATGTATTTCCTGAATCCAGTTTCTTACCCCCCCATACTACCATGCAATAATTTATCATTTTTGCTTTATCCTTCCCTTTTCTGGAGGGAAAATCATCCCAATACTTAATCATTAATCCTAACGGACTATCCTTAGGTATTGGGGGTAACCGGGGGCCCTCCCCCATGGGGTCAGAAGGCTTGCTTTCCTTCTGCCCCATCTTCCAAGGCACCTCCACGCGCACACACACACACACCCCTCGGTCGTGGCTCGCTCCCTCGCGGGTTACGAGAACCGCACTACTGGAGAGTCCCTCTTGCTTCATCCGCAGTTGGACGTCTCATTCACTGTGCCCTGGGATTCCAACCCCAACCGAGCGGTTCACCCGTATACTCACGCGTCCTGCGTCTTCTCTCGGATCTTCGTGCACAAAGTTTACAGGGTTACCGGTGTTTCCTTGCTTATTCTCGAATTTAGGTTCGTTGGTCCAGAGGGGGGGTTGGTTGAGAAGATCAGGGCCACCAAAGGGGTGGGGGCGCCCCCCCCGAATTCTCAAACCAACCCTGTCTCAGGATCCGAGTCACAGCACCAAATTGTGATAAACGAATCAACCGAATTTAAGAATTGTACAATAATCTTTATTATTATGCAAGCAAGAATAAGCAAGATTCAGCGCTGGGCGGCCAGGAGACTTGCTCTCTTAGGCGCGCACCTCCCCTCTTTCAAGTTCGCTTTTTATATTGTCCTTTTTTTCCGAATTCTTGGGTGACGTGATCTGTTTTCTGCGCCTGCTCCTCCTGTTGCTAGGGGTCTTTTTTCTGCCTTCTGGTGGTCGTGGGATGAAGGCCCCAAGTCTTCCTCTTTGGCCGCTTTCCTTATAAGGCATACCTATAAGTCTTTTTTCAAAGCTCGGCATTCTTGCAAGGTTAATAATTGTTACCATATGTGTTTCAGAAAGCCTCCTATATCTATAGGGTAGAATTTTTGCAGAGCAAGCAATTCTACAAGGTTAGTAATTATTACCAGATGTGACTGAATCTGGTTACCAAGGGGGGGTTTGTAGACTAAGCACTACTTAAACGTTTCCCATACAGCCCTATAGATATTCCACAAAATCTATTTAGCTATTGTTTTAATTTAAATCATCATCTAGCTATTAATGAACAAATATATTGTTACTTATTACAACTTGCCTATGACCCAGGGACTCCCATATCACGATTACTGGATTAGTCCCTGCTGTTCCTCTCCAGCTTGATGCTGTGGTCCCACGGCCTTATGCCGGCAGATATTACAGGGGAGCTGGTACGGCCCAGCCTCTGCCCCACTCCCTGCCCGGCAAGCGGCAGTCCTGCCCCGCTCCCGGCTCAGCGGGCGGTGGCTCCGCCTCACTCCCGGCTTGGTGGGCAGGGGCCCCGCCCCCGGCTCGCCTCGGCAGTTGGTGCCTGCCCCCCCCCCCCCCCCCCCCCGGCTTGGCTGGCGGTGGCCCTGCATCACTCCCGGCTCAGTGGGCTCTGGAAATTATTGCGCTGACCGTGCACCAGAAGCCACCCCCCCGAGTGCCTTCCGCACCACCGCTCCACGTGGCGTAGCTCACTGGCTTCCTTTGTGCCGGCGGGCTGGGAAAATCACCAGGACTCCTCGCCCTGACACGAGCGTGGTCTCCGATGGGCGGCCCCAGCCGCAAACCTGGACACTCTCAACACAGCAACCCCCAATGCTCCGGAGTCCCCGCAAATGCTTCAGTCTCATGAGTCCCACCGGCCACGGGGTCCCCGCTTTCCCCTCCCATGCATCCCGCCCTTTATTTCCCCTCTACTATCCTGAAGCTTCAACAGACCCAGACGGGTCCCGTGTATTACTTGTCTGATGCTGATATCTGTACACCTGGATTATGGAATAACAGTCTGGTCAAAATAGTTATGAGGATAGTACTCATCTTCCCCTTCTTTTCATTATTCATTCTCCTAGTGTCCTCAGGGTTTTGACCTGCGAACACCAGTGGTCCTGGGAGAGTCCAATCAAACTGGTGAACTTGTGGTGGGGCATGCCTCTTTCAAAAAGTCCTAGGGTTACGGAGGCAAGGTGTATATCATGAAACAATACTCATTTTTAAAAAATTTAAAACGTTTGTTAAAACCTTATTAAATACAACACAAGACTGAATAAGGAATAATACAGTGCCAGGCTGAACTTCCAAACCACTGAAGCAGAGAATTTCCCCAAAAACTGGCCCATGTCCTCCCACATTCCATACCACCCTCAGGGCAGATCTCTAAATGACCTTCCTAAGATTTCTCTTTCTTGACTCTAAACATGGTGTGGACCCCACTGTTATGGATCAAATATGAGCTTCAGACAAGTCCTGCCTTAGCCTCAGAATTTTGGCAGTAGCTTAAATTTAGGTGGCCCGCACCTAAAATTGCTCCTGCTGGCAAGTTCTAAGAATGGCCAACATGATTTATTATGAGTTATTTATTGAATAGACAGGAGATAACAGACAAAAGGCATTAAACAGAGTTATTGCACAGAATAAACAAAAGAACTACTAGTAGATTACATAAAACAGTGAATTACATTAAGGTACCTATATTAAAGCCAGCAAAGAAATACTATAGATTAGGAGTCAATGTAACTTATCACTGAAATTATAATAGCGTACCGAGTCCTTTCACTAAACTCCAAGGAGAGTAACCACAAAGTAGGTGTATGTTACAGGGCTTGCAAGGGTTTTTCAGGGTGAAGAGGAGAACAAGAATGTTGACCTCGTGTTCAGAAGGCTTGATTTATTATTTTATGCTATATATTACATTATTACTATGCTAATAGGAGTAGAGAGAAAAGTTCTCAGAAGCTTGCGCAGCTAAGAATAGAAAAGGAATCAATAACAAAGGAGCTCTCTCTGATTCTGTCCCAGAGAGAGCTCGGTCTCTGATTGGCCCTTAATTGTACACAAGCAACATGGGCCAATCACAGGTGCACCTGTTGCATTCCACAGCAGCAGATAACCATTGTTTACATTCTTTTTCTGGGGCCTCAGCTTCCCAGAAGAGGGAAAAATCCTAAAGAAAGGATTTTTATGAAAAGATGTCGGTGACAGTTGTAAACTTTGGGGACAAAGCCCCACACATTTCCAGGGAATGTACACATGATTTCTGCTTCGTGAAAGTTTGGTGTAGCTTTCATAGTTTGTAAAGTGAAGTGTCTGTCAGTCAGAAATTTCAGCTTATCTTTCCAGATCTCGCTTCCACAGCAAGATGTCTATTGTCAGCTGAGAGCATTACTCCCATGGTGCCAAAATAACTCATGACAAGACAAGCTGTCCCAATTGAGTTATTTCACTGTAGCAGGTTGACCCTAACAAGGTGCCGGGTGCCAGGTGCCCATTCAGTCGCTCTATCACTCTCTTTCCCACTGGGACAAGGGAGAGAATAAAATGGAGAACAACCAGCAGGGTGCGATAAGGCCATTTTATTACAGCAAAAGAAAGAAATAAGCAGAAAGATGCATGAGCAACAGCTAAAGAGAAAAAAGGTCAGTCTCTACTTCCCATCAGCAGTGATGTTCAGACACCTGTGGGAAGCAGGGCGCTTCAGCATGTGTAATGATTCCTCCGGAAGTCAAACACTGAAAAATTACAAATGCTCTCCGCCTCCTCCTGTCTCCTTTAGCTTATATATCTGAGCTGACGTCACATGGTATTGAATATCCCTTTGGCTAATTTGGGTCAGCTGGCCTGGTTGTGTCCTCTCCCAGGATCTTGCCCACTCTCATCCCCTTTGGCTGGGGAAGGAATGTCAGAGGGACAGTGCTGCTCAGCAGTAGCCAAAACACTGATCTGTTATCAACATCCTTCCAGCTACCAATGGAAAGCACAGCACTGTAAGAGCTGTGAACTTTACCTGGGTCAGACCTAATACAATCTCCTGACACGGTGATGGTCCATGATGATCATATGTTTGAGACTTAACACACAACAAACCACTCCATGTTTCCTCAGCCAAACAACCTGGTTTATTGTTCCCGACATCCTTTTATAGGCAATTCAAAAACTCCTGGTGCTACACAGACATTGGGCTCCTTTCTGTGCCCCCAGACTCTCAACCAACCAAATGCTTGCATGTTAGGAGAGTTGCCATTGGTTGAGGACTCTGTCAGTCAGCCCAGAGGCTAGTTCATGGAGCTGGACTGGACTTCTTATCCATAACTGGATTAATGTTAACTACAGATCAGCTTGCAATGCAACATCTCACCCTTTGTCTTTACTAAAATTTGTGACCTGTTCTCTGTCATCTCCTTGCAGGAGTCCCTAGCAAACAGGGTGACAGAAAACAGCATGGCTTTAATTTGCATGAATTATATATTAGTGAAGGTGCTGCATTTTGGTTTAGAGTCTGTAGGCAAGATTCAAGTTAGCATGTCACAGGCTTAATGTTAAGGTTATAAATCATAGCTGATCTTTAGAACAATTAGCTACTTAACTCTTAAAACTGTTAAAGAAAGTCTAACTACTAGAAAAAACAATTTGCAAACAGAAAAACAGTTTGTAAAGACAAAAAATAGTTTGTAAACAAAGCTGTAAGTTATATCTTAACTCTGAACTGAAATTAGAAAACTTTGGAACATTCAACTTTAGGACTTGAAGAAAAAACAAACTTAATAGATAAGGCAATTTGTAAACGAGCAGAGTCTTTATATGAACTATTTCATAAGTCCCAGATTTCTATGAGGTAGTTACTAATTGTTCAGGTTTCATGGCTCTGTAATGTCTGTTGAAGAGACTCAGGATGCTGTCTGTGGTTTCTAATGGCCATTGTAATGCATGTACTTTGGCTTTAGGCAGCTGAATTATCATAGGATTATTGTACTGTTATAAGATTTATTGAAAAACATCATATTACCCGTGACTCAGAGAGGGGTTGTATCCTCACTTCAACCTCTTTCCCTCCTTGTTTCTTTGTATTAACAGCCAAAGTAGGAACAAAACTATTACTTAGGGAGTTACTGAGGGGGTCTCTTTGTCACTATGAGGACTTGAAAAAACCTCTTCCAGATGACATTTATCTCAATGGAAAAAGTCTTCAACTTATATTTTTCTTTACCAGCCAGGTTCATGGCTTGAGCAGGGCCAATGAACTTCATCAGGAGAGGTATTTTATATTTTTTAAAAAGAAGCTTGTGTTAATATCTAGTGCAAAACAGAAACTTCAACATGAATAATTTATGAATTATTAAAGAAATATAGGTATTTAAATTTTCTAGTTAATATGGTAACAGTACAAGTAATCTTTTTTTGTTAGAAGTTGGAAATTTGTTATTGATTTTTAACAGGTGAGTTTTCAGGTTTTTAAAATTATGACACGTGGCAAATGCTCGGTTAAAAGGAACTTTGCAACTGAAATTTGCTTACGATATTTCCAAATAATGTTCTATGTAAGCTTAGTGGGTCTAGAGTGTTAGGACAAGGGCATTCTTTGAACCTCCCAGGTCAATCTAGAAACAATGCAAGCAGAACTATTATGAATACTAAGAGAAGACTTGTTAATATACATCCTAGGACTTCTTTAAGACACAGTAGACCTTCCCTGAGACAGAAATGTAAGACTTTCTTAATAACTTCAGCAGAGTCAGCTACCACAGGCTTAATAATTTTAGTTTTAGTAAATGCAAACAATAATAATGTGAAAAGTACATATTACGATTGTCTCTTCGCAGATAGTAAAAGGAATACTATATGCGTTATGTTGTATTAATTGGTAGTACTGTATTTTTTTAAGTAGTGTGGTAAATATAGTTTTAGGTTATAACATAATGTTAAAATAGAAACTATGTGATGTAAAATACTTTTTTAACTAGCTCAAGAAAGGGATGACATAATCAAGAAATTCTTCGCACAGAGATAACAGCAACAAGACACCTAAATCCCCAAGAGAAGAATTATTGCCTCCATATTGGAAAAGACAAACTTTCTTCCAGCTCCTTCCCACCTGTGAGGAGCCAATAGGATTAAGGGGGACAAGTTGACAATAACCAGAGAACACCCTTTGTTTGAAAAGAATTTATGCATCATGTATGATATATATGAATATGCAACAGGCTATTGCTTTTAAGGGTTAATCCTCTGTTAGTGGGTGTGCTTTTGGGGCTTAATTGACCTAGGAAAGCATCCGGATGTCCGTATTTATTTGTTTTTTATTGTTCTCCATTGTCCTAATTCTGATTGTCCAAATTCTTATTACTCTAATTTGTATTACTATTTTTATAACCATTTTATTACTATTAAACTTTTAAAATTTTAAAACAAGTGACTGACATTTTTCACAAATAATAAACACTGTACTGTGAGTTCTAGGACATATTTTGTCACAGACATCTTTTCATGAAAATCCTTTCATTAGGATTTTTTCCTGCTGAGAAGCTGAGAGGCTTCAGGAACAAAATGTAAACAATGGTTATCTGCTGCTGTGGAATGCAACAGGTGCATCTGTGATTGGCCCATCTTGGATGTTTATAATTAATGGCCAATCACAGCCCAGTTAGCCTGGACTCTCTGTCCAAGAGACAAACCTTTATTATTCATTCCTTTCTATTCTTAGCTTAGCCTAGCCTTCTGAGATGAAACTTTTCCTTCTGTTCTTTTTAGTATAGTTTTAATGTAATGTATATCATAAAATAATAAATCAAGCCTTCTGAACATGGAGTCAACATTCTCATCTCTTCCCTCACCTGAAAACCCCTGTGAATACCATCACAATATTTAGTAAACTGTTGTGAGATTTTGAAGTTCTTGTGTGACAACCCTTCAGTATTTTTACTTTTACCACATGTTATTAGTTTGTCAGAGATTTTGGAATATTGAAACTTTCCTATAGTTGAAATATCAGAAGGCAGGGTGACTGTGAAGTTTTGTTGGGGTTTGATTGGTAGAAGCTTCCTGTCTGGGCTTGAGCTGTTAGGAGTGTCTGTTTGCTTCTTCACTTCTATACGTGGGGGGGAGGATGTTGGTTTCCCATTGAGAAGATGGTTTTCTCTTAGCTGCCGAGATGCAGCTGTGTTCCGTGGATAAAACCATTTCTTCGGGTAGGCTTGTTTACTAAAGCTCTGATGGTATAGTATTCCTGCGTGTCTTTTATCTCTCTGCTTCCAGTTTTTGGATCTGCATGTCTTGGTGGTGATGTTCTCAGATCCGCCTTGGGGGCAGAGTCGGAGGTGGGGCCACCCCCACTGGAGGCAAGACTGTTCCACGAACGATGGCTTGGGTGCAGGGCCCTGCCCCCTGATGCAGGCTGGATGGGGAGTGCAGGCAGCCCCAGTGAGGATGGTGGGGGGCAGTACCAGTGATTGCATGGTGTGTTCTCATGGCTGCAGGATCGCTGCCCATCCCACGCATGCAGGGAGGCATTGGGGTGGCCACCACATGGTCTGATCCCCCAGAGCAGGGTGGCATGGTGTGACCTCCTGGATCTGGAGTGGGCACGAGGCATCTCGGAGCTGCTGGGGCTGCACAGCTTGCCAGGACCATGGCAGCCACCATCCTGTTGCCTCCCTGAGCAATGCCGGCAGCCGTGGCATGGGCAGCCTGCAGATGGTCTCTGCTTCCCAGGATTTCCCCACTCCCCAGGACTGTGCTGTTCTCCACAGTCAAGGGAGGTGCCCCGCCAGCGGCACATCCCAATGTGGGCTGGCCTCACATATCTGCTTGGTGGGGGAGCACCCGGTCGGCGCAGGCTGGGCCGGCAGCAGGGAGGGCAGTCTTGGGAGCTGTAAGAGGCTGAGTCGTGGTCATATGCTACCTCCCCGAAGCAGTGGCGCAATCTGAGCCCCTGCAGTAGTTCCGGAGGGCCAGCATTGGAAAATATTTCCTGGGTGCTGGTATTGGATGCCCCGGCTCTACATAGCACTTTGGCAAGGGTGCATCTCCACTGCTAGTCAGGACCCTGCTGCCCCCTTCGGTCTCACTGCGTGGCAGTGTGGCAGCAGCTCTCTGGCTACAGAGAGAAACAGAAAACTTTCCCAGGCATTGTCCTGAGAAAGACAGTGAGAAGATTAGAGAAAAGAATGAGAAACAAATATTATCTTAACTTGCTGCACCTGGTATTGTGAACATGTGGAATGTGTTATGGAGATTTGTTTACCAAAGGGTGGTTTCTTAATTAGCCAATGGTGATGGTGTTTTGATTGGAGGACCAATTGGGTCCACTTGTATCATAACTGTCTATAAAAGAGCAATGGGTTTCTTAATAAAGATTATTATTGATCAGCCTTCTGAAATACATGGAGTCTATGCTAATTATTACCCGGCTGGGGTACAATATGGTAGTGCCTCTGCATGGGGGGCCTGTGGGGGATGGCTCTCCCAGGAACAATGCCAACACTGGAGGGTGATTTAATGCAGCTCAGCCACGTGGAATGGAATGGCATGGCTGGCCATTGTGTTTGGCCACATGCTTTGTGGGCTTAGAAAGGTATGCATCCCCCCTGAAAACTCATCCAGTGTGTTTTACTCCCCATATATTTCAGTATTTAATAGTCTTGTTCAATCCAAAATAGGTCTCCAAAACTTCATAACTCCGTCCAGGTTTAGAGCAAATCTGGGGAAGAATCCCCCAAAGGAGCTCCGGTGGGAAAAGCAGATCCATTCAGCCCCTCCCCCCAACAGGTCCGGGAGGGAAAAAATACCTCCTTGGAGAAAGGTGGAAAAAACCTGTTTATTAAACAATAAAACCAAAACAATATCAAACAATGAGACCCCTTGCCACTCTAAAAGAGATGACAAACTGAGAAAACCCCGGGTTGAAGCTCAGCTCACTCAGTCCCTGATCAGTCCCTCCGGTGCTGGAATTGTCGCAGGCCAGGCCTGGCCCGGTGGGCCACAGGTGCAGCTGCTGGTGCTCTCCTGGGTGTTCAGTCCAGAGCAGTTTCAAGAGGTCCAAAGAAAAAGGGAAAAAAAAAACCAGCCCAGGGAACTACTTTGCCTCAGCTAGCTAAAACCAACTAAAAAGCAAAAGAAGAGCTCTGTCTCGCTGTCTGTTCATCCACAGACAACACAGTCCAGGAGCAGGAATGTGGAGGAGGAGTGCAGTGTCTGAAAACAAACTGTGCACTTCTTCTCTCCCCCCCCCTTCACTCTCTGGAACACTCTTAAAGGTACAAAACTTATTATTCAACATAAACAGAATGAGACGATTGGGGATAAAAGCATCATATAGTCAACCCAGGACATTGGTTACATTTTCATCACCTTTGGATACTGCTCACAGGATAATTTTACCCATCTGTTCCAGATATTAAAGTCAAAAGCAGTCTCTTTAGTTGAGTTTAATTCATGGCTTTCAGACCAGTTAATTAATGCCGATAATGCTTTTTCATCATAGTCTATATCCCACTCCTCAAGCAAAAGTTCCCATACCTTTAGGACTGGGTGTTCCTGTTTAAAGATGAGATTTCCCATGTCTCCAGTGGGGTTTTTCTTCTATTTTCAGCTTCTCTGGATTTCTTTTTCCACACAGCCCTTTGGCTGTGACTTCTTGTAATCCTTCTTGCAGCTTTATTCTTGCAGCATTTGCTGCCTTATTTCGGGCTCTTCTGGCCTTTATCTTTCCAGCTTTTCACTGTCAGGGTGTCTCTCTCTGCTGTTCCCGCAGGTCCTTGGACTGTTTGATCCTCACACAGTGGCACCACGTGATGCATTGATGGTTCATGATCTTTGTATGTTTGAGACTTAACACACGACAAACCACTCCATATTTCCTCAGCCAAACAATCTGGTTTATTATCCCCAACATCCTTTTATAGGCAATTCAAAAACTCCCAGTGCTACACAGACATTGGGCTCCTTTCTGTGCCCCCAGACTCTCAACCAACCAAATGCTTGCATGTTAGGAGAGTTGCCATTGGTTGAGGACTCTGTCAGTCAGCCCAGAGGCTAGTTCATGGAGGTGGGCTGGACTTCTTATCCATAACTGGATTAATGCTAACTACAGATCAGCTTGCAATGCAACATCTCCACCCCTTATTCCATACCATTTGCATCATGCTTGGATCCCATATAATTTTTATAGTCTTATTGCAAAAATCCTTAAGCCTTCTTTATATCAAACATACATTTTATTAACTACTATCATCTGTCCTTTCACATCCTTCCAGGTGGTCTCCATTCCAGCAGGATGTGGGGTCAGGACAGGAGAAATAGCACACTTGGTGGTTGATGATTAGGCACTGGCACTGTCCCTTTTCATCATCGCCTTTTTCTTGCTCCTCGCAAAATTCTTTCTTCATCAGTTCATGTGCCTCCTGCTATGTTACCTCCTGTAACATACACTATAGGTTATTCTTACCCTAAGGTTAAATCTCCTTGAGGTACACACTGGGTCTCCCCATCCTCCCACCAAGGTCCTTGGGCAAAGACAATCCCACAAATGGGTTTGCCTTTTCCCATGGGGGAAGAAATCCACAAGAACTTCCCCAGCTACTTCCCTATGTGTAATGCAGGAACCTTGTCTCCTTCCACAGTGTCTAAGGGCTTCGTTTGGGTGGGACCAGGGTGGTTAGCAGATTCCGTAGTATTGACCAGCCAAGTGACTTCTGCCAAGTTCACATCCCAGTGCTTCCATGTCCCATTACCTAGTGCCCTTAAAATAGTTTTTTCTTACAGCAGCCCATTATATCTTTCAGTCTTCCCAGAGGCCTGTGGATGATAGGGAATGTGATATATCCACTTAATGCCATGCTTCTTTGCCCAGGAGTTTATAAGATTATTTTAAAAATGAGTTTCATTTTCTGACTCAATTCTATCTGGGGTCCCATGTCGCCACAAAATGTGTCTTTCAAGACCTGAAATCGTGTTCCTGGTGGTGGCATGATTTACTGAGTGCATTTCTAGCCAGCCAGTTGTGGCCTTTACCATGGTGAGGAGATAACTCTTGCCTTGGTGTGTTTGTGGCAATGTCCCAATGTAATCAATTTGCCAGGCTTCACCATACTGGAAACCCAGCCACCTCCCTCCACTTCAAAGAGTCTTCACTCATGTGGCTCGCTTGATGACAGCGCAATTTCCACACTGATGGATAAATGTGTAATGGCCTCCATGGTCAGGTCCACCCCTCGATCACAAGCCCATCTGTATGTTGCATCCCTTCCAAGACACCCATATGTTTTGTGGGCCCATCAGCTATAAATAACTCACCCTTTCTTTTCCAGTCTAGGTCCACCTGAGCTATTCCAATTTTGGCAGCCTTATCTATCCTTTCATTGTTTTGATGCTCCTCAGTGGCAGGACTTCTGGGCACATGGGCATCTACATGACATACTTTCAGAGTCATATTTTCTCTCTGTGCAGCAATGTCCTGCTATAATGCAGCAGCCCAGATGGGTTTACCCCTGCACTGACACTTGCTTTCCTTCCGCTGCTGCAGCCATCCCCATAAGGCATTAGCCACCATCCAGGAGTCAGTATAAAGTACGGGCCACTTTTCTCTCTCCGCAATCTCTAGGGCTAGTTGAATGGCTTTCACCTCTGGAAATTGACTTGATTCACCTTCCCCTTCAGCAGCCTCAATAACTTGTCGTGTAGGACTCCACACAGCAACTTTCTACCTCCAATGGTTTCCTATCACTCGGCAGGATACATCAGTAAATAAAGCATAGCTTCTTTCATTTCCTGGTAACTCATTATATGGTGGTGCTTCTTGGGCACGAGTCACCTTCCCAGGCAGTGCTCCAAAATCTCTTCTAGGATTCCTGGGAAATTGGGTTTTCCCATTTGGACTCGTTGTGTAATTAATGCTACCCACTTATTCCATGTACTGCTGGTTGCATGATGTATTGAGGGAATCTTTCCTTTGAACATCCAGTGTAGGACAGGCAATCATAGCACCAAGATGAGACATGCTTCTGTCCCAACAACTTCTGAGGCAGCTCGAACCCTGCTGCTAGTATCTCTTTTTCAGTTGGAGTATAGTGGGCTTCATATCCTCGATAACTCCAGCTCCAAAATCCAAATGGTCGACCTCAGGTTTCTCCTGCGGTCCTTTGCCAGAGGCTCCAGGTGAGGCCCTGCTCCCCAGATGAAGTGTAGAGTATATTTTGCACAGCTGGTCCTGTCCGAACAGGCCCAAGAGCTACTGCATGAGCTGTTTCCTGTTTGATCTGCTCAAAGCCCTGTTGTTGCTCAGGGTTCCACTCAAAGGGATTCTTCTTCTGGGTCACTCGATAGAGGGGGCTCACAAGCTGACTATAACCTGGAATGTGCATTCTCCAGAACCTCACAAAGCCCAAGAAAGCTTGTGTTTCCTTCTTATTAGCTGGTGGAGACATAGTTGCAATTTTGTTAACCACCTCTTTAGGCACATCACGGCCTCCATCCTACTATTTTATTCCCAAGAACTGGATCTCCTGTGAAGGTCCCTTCACCTTACTTTGTTTTATTGCAAGACCAGCTTTCAGAAGAATTTAGATTATTTTCCTTCCTTTCTCAAAAACTTCTTCTGCTGTATTGCCCCATACAATGATATCATCAATATATTGTAGGTGTTCTGGAGCTCCACCCTGTTCCAGGGCAGTCTGGATCAGGCCATGGCAGATGGTGAGGCTGTGTTTCCACCCCGGGGCAGTTGGTTCCAGGTGTATTGGACACCCCTCCAGGTGAAAACAAATTGTGATCTGCACTCCTCTGACAGAGGGGCTGAGAAAAATGCATTAATGATGTCAATTGTGGCACCATTTGGCTGCTTTTGACTCCAGCTCATACTGAAGTTCCAGCATGTCTGATATGGCAGCACTTAGAGGTGGCGTGATTTCATTCAGGCCCCAATAGTCTACTGTCAGCCTCCATTTCCCATTTGACTTCTGCACTGTCCATATGGGGCTGTTGAAGGGTGAGCGGGTTCTGCTGATTACTCCTTGGCTCTCCAGCTGACTAATTAGTTCATGTATAGGAGTTGCAGTCTCGGTTTGTGTGATACTGCTGCCAGCGTGCACTGTCCTGATAGCAAGTAGTACTTGTTGGTCTTCCACCGGAAACAATCCTACAATGAAGGGATCTTCTGAGAGGCCAGGCAGGGTGGACAAGTGTTTGATCTTCTCTGTATTCATTGTAGCTATACCTGTTGCGGTGTGTTGTGATATCCCGTTTTAAACTTCCGGGTCCCTTCCCAGGTGTGCCTATACCTCTCTCCCTTCCCCCTCGCCCCCTTGCTGAGTGAGTCCTGTCAATCAGGCTTAACATTCCAGGAAGGCCGTCGTGTGGTTGGTCAAGTTCAAAAGATGCCCCTATGCCCAGAGGTCATTGGCCTGTCTAGGTGTTATCCTGCCCTGAGACCCCGCCCCTCCCACCTGGTTGGTAGCTCACCTGCCCCTTCCCTCCCCCTCCCCTGGGAGCTTAAAAAGGTAATCAGACCATGTGCTCGTGATTCTGTTGGAGCTGTTACTACGATTCAGACCTCTGTAACCATTGAATAAAGCTCTGGATATAAACCCTCCGGCAGAATCCATCTCCTTTTCTTCCTCACCATTAGCCTGAAGCCTTCCTCCTGAGGTAAACGGAGTTCCTACCAAGCCTGGGCTTGTTCAGCTGCCCAGCTGCAATCTCCAGCAAGCTAAAGGTATCTCTGGGGTGATACACCACAGTTGCCGCCTTTGGCCTAGCAGCAAGGGTCAGACTGGCCCAGGCACAATCTACCTGGTAATATTGGGATTCCTATTCCAATATATACCAAAAGCCCATTGATACCATTTCAGATCCTTGAAGTACTCTCTACTGAGGTAGTCGATGCCAAGGATACAAGGGGCCTCTGGGCCAGTCACAATGTGGCGCTTTTGCCATCTGTCCCGTTAAGCTCACTTCAGCCTCTATTACAGACAACTACCGGCATCGTCCTGTCACTCCAGAGATCCAGATGGGTTTTGCATTCCTGTGCCTTGATGGCATCAGTGTATACTGTGCACCGGTATCGACTAAAGCTTTATATTTTTGTGGACATGATGTGTCAGGCCATTGAATCAACACAGTCCAGTATACCCGGTCATCCCTTTCCTCCTCCTGACCGAAGGCAGGGACCCTCTATTCCTGTTCCTGGTCAGAGTATTCACTATCTGACCTTTGAGATACTAGATCAGAAGTTCGCTCATCAGGGCCATAGGAAATGGTTTTAGTTCTCTTATATCTGGGAGAGCACTGATTGTCTTCTGGTCTCTCTGCAACAACTACACTGACAGTCTTCTTGTGCAGTTCCTTCTTAACAGCTCTCTTCCCTCTCAGTTCATGGGCACAGGCTTTCATATTAAAGGTGGGTTCACCATCCCACTTCCTCATATCCTCCCCCTGCTGACACAGAAAGAACCAGAGTTCATTACGTGGCCTGTTCTTGGGGCTTCACTGCCCTCTCACCGAGGCTGGAGACAAGCAATATCTTGGGCTGCCCCTAAAAGTTGGGATGAGGAAGTACCCAGAGTTTCTTCTACATTTCAGAGCCAGTTGGTGTATCCATTTGCAAAAAATACAGTGCTACCAAGCTGCTGGAATATGATGCAAGGGCACCTTGAACCATGTTCCTTCACATGGCAAGTGTACAAGGGACATCCTCTGGATCGTTAGAGACACCGTCATTCTTTAGATCACTATAGACAACTTCCAGCACTGCTAGTTCTCTCAAGTACTAGCTACCTTCATCTGCAGTGGTCCATTTCCCTGGGGATTTCACATGATCTTCCTTAAATAAATATCTTGTCTGATGCCTTGGAGTGGTGTCATGATCCATCCTTACAAACAGAATTCATGATGGTTCATGAATTGATCTCAGACTGCAAAAAAACTACACGGCACAGGGGTTTGCAGTAATAATCATAAACCAATGCACCTTTATTGAAATGACCACAGCAAAATGTGTTGGGGAGGAATTGGGGAAAAAGGGAAGAATAAGGAAAAAAAATAGGGAGGAAGAGAAAGGAAGGTGTATAGCTGCCAAACGTAGAATGGCGAAGTCCTTCGATGTCCAGCTGACAAAGTTCGCCTGGTCACGTCCCAGGAGATCTAAGAGATTCCAGTCAATTCGAACTCTTATTATACTCTTTTTTGATGGGGGAAGCGGATGAATCTTGAAATCGAATCAAAAGTAGAACAGAATAGTCTATTGTAATTTCTGAGGAAAAAAGTTATTTGAAGAAGGGTACACACAGTCCGTGATCTCGGCAGTGGGCGAGAGCCATTGTCTTCTTGATCCACTGCTTGCACCTGCAACATCCATCTCTCTTTGGTTAGCTTGCCTTTCCCACACACCTCCCCTGGGTTAGGTGTTTCAATCCCAGTAATTGGAAGGGGAGGGGGGGTGGAGTGGCTTTTCCACATAGGGGTTTCATGTCTCAGTCCTTGATGGAGAGGCTTCTCCGATCTCAGTCCGTCCACCACGGTGGTTGTAAAACAGATGGAAGGTCTTCCATGGGGACCACCAAAAGTTACCCCAGAAAAGTACAGCCAAGTCGAGGTGGGGAAATTCCAGGGCCATTGTTGCAAAGAGAGGGGCAAGCGAAGAAAAGGGCAAAGTGCCCCTTTTTTTTCTTTCACCAGGCTCAGTGTAGCATACAGCAAACACACCTGTGAACAATAGCTTAGCAATTCCAGGGGCTGTGCTCAGGCCTCAGGGTCTTGGCACGCAACCATCTCCAACAAGACCAGAATTTCAGACAGGGTCCTTTTTCCTTGGTGGTCCCAATCTCTGTCCCTTTCACAACGATCATGAGGCAGGTGAGAGAAACTTCGAACAGAGACTTACAAGTGGCTACCTAGAACAGAGGCTAGACAAGATTAAGAGAATAAAGTGGATATTTATTAAAGACCTTCAATAAGCACACCTTGGGCAGTCAGAAGCCTCCCAGAGGCTACAACCAAGATGGATGATGGTCACAAGTTTTTCAAACAATTGTAAGTTTGGTTCATTTACATATCAGGGGTTAATCCTCCAATTACATATCAGGTAATGAAGTCATACACCCCCAGTTTGCACCCCCCCAATTCACTCTTGTTTATACTTTTCAGGGCCTGAGGCAGTAGGGTGTCCTTGAGTTACAGGCCTAGAGGGATTGTTTTGTCTGAATAAAACAGGAAAACCAGGAACTGACAAGCTATGGAGTTTTAGAGCTATACCCTAAAGCAGTACAAGATGTGAAAAATATAAAAGATAAAATCCTAATGCATCAACCTTCATACTTGGGAGAAGTTGTTTCCAAAGGCTTCAAATTGGTCCTTCCTTTCCAAGTCCTCTTTCAATTTCCCGATCCTTAGCAAGGGATCCCAGCTGTTGGGCTTCATGATCTTCTAACTGCTGACTACTGGCCCCATTATTCCAGCAGCCATGCAGAAATCTGCTCACCTGGCTGGCAGCTGTAATCTTTTCGCAAGTGCCGTCGTTCTGATGAGGTCAGGGACCACATAACTTCAATTTCCTGTTTGACTTGCCACACTCCCTTAGATTTTTTTTTTTAAGGGACTGCCTCTTGATCTAACCCCTCCTTTCCTACTATTACTTCCTCCTCTTCTTCTTCCTCTTCTTCTTCCTCCCTTTACTAATTGGTGGTATGGGCCTGAAAGTTGCCTTGTTCATTTTTTGTTTTCACTACTGCAGCAATTACTGTAGTTGTTGTGGTTTGGGTTCCTATCCCAGCCATAGTTGTGGTTTGTGCTCCTGCCTCAGCCATATAGTGTCCTCAAACACAGTTTGGGTTCTTGCCTCAGCTACAGTCCTCTGAGAGTATTGAACAGAGGCTCAGTAGGCCCAGACCAGGCCCCAGGACAGGGTAAGAAAATGCTCACATTCCTGGGAGTAAACAAGACACCCTTCTATCAGCTGACGGGCCAGTTTGTTAGGTTTATTTACCTCTTCAGGAGTAAAGTCCCAAGCAGTGGAAGGTGATAACCACCCTAGGAACCTTCCCAAATCCCTCCACACACCTTTCCACCAAGGAACTTGGTGCCTCAGGACAGATTTTAACAGCTCCTCACACAAAAGTTGTATCCTCTTGTGGAAAATGCCAATCACTTGTTTTTAAAAGTTTAAAAGTTTAATAGTAATAAAATGGTAATAAAAATAGCAATATAATTAGAGTAATAAAAATTTTGGACAATTTCAATAAGGACAATATGAGACAATAGAAACAAAGCGTTACATACATCCGGGTACCTTTTTCTGGGCAACATAAGCCCAAAAATGGACACCCGCTAACAGAGGATTAACCCTTAAATGCAATAGCCTGTTGCATATTCATACATCTCATACATGATGCATAAATTCCATTCAAACAAAGGATTCTCTCTGGTCAGTGTCAACTTCTTCCTCTTAATTCTGACAACATCCTCAGGACCAAGTGAGGCGGGAAGAAGTTAGTTTCTTCTGATAAGGGAGCAATAAATTCTTTTTCTCTGAAAGATTTAGGTGTCCTGTGGCTTCTATCTTGGTGTGAGTACCTCATTCCTTTCTTTAAAAAAATATCCCACATACATAGTTTCTATTTTAACTACAAAAGTTACATTTTAACTACAAAACTACATTTACCATACTATTAAAATGTTAACACAGCACTACTAATCAATACAACATAATACATATAAAAAATATTGGCGTAGAGCCATACAATATGTACTTTTCACATTTCCAGGGTGATGTCTGTTTTATCTTTTACTCTGCAATGGTCAGTCCTGCCTCTGACGGTGGCTTTTAAAGTCGCATTGAAAGACGGATTATTTCCAGTCGCAATAAGTATATTATCCATATGATGATGAACAATTGTTTGTGAATGATTCTGGCAAAGGGAAGCCAAGACTTTAGCTTTATGCATGATTTACTCGGCCTTCACTTTATTTCTACAAGGCTAGTGCAGGTGTATTACTATCAGGCACTTGCATGAGTGCTTTCCTTGCTGCATTTTTTATGTCATCAAGCACTGCCTTTGAGAGGTTGCAGCCTGCTCATTGGGCTGGGAATACGGCTCTTCTCCAGCTAGGTGTTGCAGTGTTAGCACTGACCGTGCTTGGTCCTCAGCATAGACAAACAACTGTTGATTTAACAGTCTCTCCCACCCCCTCTCCCACAGAGTGAATTCAAGTGGGGATAGCAGCACAGTCATCACGTGTTTTAAGTCATGAGGGGTTAAATGATATACAGAGACAGTAACTTGCATTAGATTGTTAAAGAAAGGAGAAGCCCTTCCATAGTTTTTGGCAGCCCTACTCAGTCCCTTTATATCCCTGTAAGCTAGAGGTTTCCATGTAGGGCCAGTCCTCCCCCTTCCATTTTTTACTGAGTCTTCTGCAATGGATTGATGGTGTTATGAACAAAAATTCGGTTAATATTGTTTTTGTGAGAAAGAGTTGCAGGGACGCAGCCAGGTCTCTGTCTCTGCCAGGGTTCTTAGTGTTTTGTCATGGTAATCACGGGTCCTTGTAGCTTATCTCCTCTTTTGTATTAGTAAAAGGCCTGGCTCGGTTGGGGTGAAGGCCCTTCCCAGAGGCAGTGTGCTCTTCCAACATAGGGAAGACACCTGAGAGGGTGGGGGGAGTTATGCAAAGTGACTCCAAAGACCAGAATGCTTTGTGGGACCCCGACTCCAAACCCACAGAGAAAACCCCAAAAACAACGAGCCAAATAAGAACTGAGAGACTAAAGTGATGTCTGGACATGAGGAGCCGATTGCTGAGCCTGCAGAGATGTAGACCGCCTTTCGCCCTGAGCAGTGACTCGTCCCGGCGCCAGGACCAAGCTGGACAAAATCAGGGAAAGCAAGATCTGACGGGGACACCACGCCCTAAAGGCTCCCACGAGGACTGGATCCCCCGGCTCTGCCCCTAGTGGACAGAGCTGCGCATGTCCTCCTCATCTGAGTCGCCCTGGGAGACGCGACGGGGACTGCAGCCCTGCCAAGCCGCCCAATCCTGAGCTGATCACTTTTAATAAAGGCATTAAAAAGGAGAACAAGTCTCCGGGCCCTGTTTATTTCAGCTGGGGGCGCTCGTCCGGAATAGCCACGCCGCAAGAAGATTCAAGACTGGCCATCTTGGACTTCAGGACAGCTGGCTATCAGGACCAGAGGGATCGGCTCAGGAGCAACGACACAGAGGAGCACCGGATTGGTGAGAAAGCCGGTGGCGGGATTAGGAGATGTGCGCATGTGTGTGTGAATGAGACGGAGGGCGGTAGCCGGACCTTCGAAGTGAGAGCGGAACCCTCAGTACCGCGGTTCAGTGCTTTCGCGAGAAAGCCGGCCGGAAACAGGGGGAAGCACGTGGAATTAGCGTGAGTGAGTCTCCCAAGGGGGAATAAAGGGCCCCCCCCCTCCGGGCATGCGGAGGGAATATTTCTATGAGTGGCACGCACCCAAAATAGGCCCTGACAGTAGGAAGTCAGACAGATTTGTCAGTCCTGAGAAGGATTCGGGTAGCATTTGTAAGTCTCGAGAAGGATTCACGTAAGATTTTGTCAGTCCCGAGAAGGATTCGGGTAGCTCACAAGCCCTGCAGGCAAAAGGAAGTCCTGACACAGGAGTCAGGCACAAACCCCAGCGAAGGAGGCTGTGGTTTGCTTTTAAGTCCTGATACGGTGAAGCCTAAAAATTGGCAGGTTAGGCAAACAAAAAATCAGGCAGTTGTTTTTCCTGACAGAGGGAGACAGGCACGACCCGGATTCTTAGGCCGAGGCTTCGTGTGTTCAAGTCCCGATAGATGTAAGACCTGACGTGGGGAAAGTTGGGCAATTAAGAGATCGGGCAGTTGTTTCAGTATAAAGTCCTGAGCATCAGGCAGAAATTTTGAAGTTCAGTGGAGGAGGCTGAAGCTCCTCAAAGAAGGTTCTTTTTGAAATTACCGGTCAGTAAAGGCACCTTTGGGATTTTTTACTGTTAAGACCTGTAAAATGGGAGGGTGTAATAGTAAAAAGACCGGCAAGAGACTGAGGGACATACCTCCCAATAGTCCCTTTGGAGAACTGTTAGTCAAATGGGATTCTATAGAGGCCACGGAGGGATTAGATAAAGTGAAAATGATCCATTATTGTATGGAAGTGTGGCCAGAATTAGAGTTACAAGGAGGATGGCCTTGGTGTGGGACAAAGGATAAGTGGATGTGCCAACTAATAAATAATTATCTGACAGCTCGAGGCGATACTGATCCTGAGCAATTATTGTATGTAGCCTGCTGGTTAAAGAGCGCTGTTGGGGATGAAGGGGTGCGAATTTGTAAGGTACAGAGGAAGAAAGAGGGGAATGAAGGAGGGGATGATAGGACTAGTAAAAGATGGGATCCCCTGGATTATCTGCCTCCTTCTGCCCCTCCACCTTATAATCCTCTTCTTCAAGCACCTCAAATGGCAGGTCCGGTTCTTCCCCCGGCTGCCATCTCACTACCACCTGCTCAGACTCCTCCTTCTACCTCTTCAGCTTCCGCTATGATAAACCCACTTTCCCCTCCAGTTCCTTCTGCACCACCACAAGTGCCTACTCCACCTGCTGCATTCTCCACCCCTTCTCCAGCTGCACTTAATATCCACTCAGGCTCTTCTCCCCCTCCTATTTCTGTCCCTTTACCTCCTCCTAGTTGGGACACAAATGTCTCCTCACCCGATAAACAGCTATCAGCAAATACACCTGCTGATGGGCAGAAAGTTCAGGGTAACCCTGATATCCCTCAAAATAGTTTGGCATCTGAAGATGAGCCATACTGTAGCACCAGATCCAAGACCTCCAAGGCAGAGAGACTCTTTCCCCTCAGAGAGGTTCCTATGGGAGGAGTAGCAGGAGGTGTTGGCTTTGTGAATGCTCCCCTAACTGCTTCTGAGGTGAGGGGATTCAAGAAAGAGTTGGGGCATTTAGTTGAGGACCCAGTGGGCATAGCTAACCAAGTAGATCAATTTCTAGGTCCAAATATCTACACTTGGGGGGAGATGAATTCCATCCTGAGTATATTATTTTCCCCAGAAGAGGTCCAGATGATTAGGGTGGCTGGCATAAGAATTTGGGAGAAAGATAACCGTCCAGGACCCCAGGTGCCATCAGGTGAACAGACATTGCCACTAACGGATCCCAGCTGGAACCCTAACCAGGAGGAGGGGAGGAAGGCCATGATGGAATATAGGTCTTTGATAATACGGGGGATCAAAGAGTCAGTTCCCAAAGGAACTAACACCCAATTAGCATTTGAGGGCACACAGGAGAAAGATGAAGCTCCTGCTGCCTGGCTTAACCGCCTAAAGCGGAACTTCCAGTTGTACTCTAGAATAGACCCAGACACCCCAGAAGGTCAAATGCTACTAAAAGTCCAATTTGTTACCAAATCTTGGCCTGATGTAAGGAGGAAACTGGAAAAGATGGAAGAGTGGCAAGCAAAGGACATAAATGAGTTATTAAGAGAGGCATTGAAGGTGTATTTAAGGAGGGAGGAAGAAAAAGCAAAGGCCAAGGCTAAGATCATGGTTGCTGTAGCTAGGGAAAGTGCAGGGTGGGCGGGTCCACCACCAGGAGGAGGCAAGGATAGGTCAGTACTGTCACGTGCAAAAGGGATAGAGACACCTCAAGTCCCTTTGAGAGAACGACATTGCTATTACTGTGGAGAGCCAGGACACACCAGGAGGTTTTGTAGAAAGCTCAGTCTCGATGTGGCAATAGCCAGGGAACAAGATAATTTAGGGAAGATCCTTAGAGGTGACGAGTAGAGGGTCAGGGGCTTTACACTTTAGGGGACCCAATGAAACATCTAGAAGAGCCCTTGGTAAACTTTGAAGTGGGACCCCTAAATGAAGAATTAGAATTTTTGGTTGATACAGGAGCAGATAAGTCCTGTCTCAACAAAGTAACATCTGAAGTTTGACAAAAACAGCTAGGTATAAAGGATATCCAATACCACCAAAACTGGCCAGTAATACTTAACTTGTAATAAGTGCTGTGAAAGTAAAAGGTACCTTATTGTTGTCTTGTTGTGTGTGTGAGAGTGAGTCACAAGCAAAGTCAGCCTCAACTTCCCGGGCAGGTGGGAAGGGGGCAGTGGAAGTGTGTGTGTGACCTGCAAACCAGGCTTGTGTCCCCCGGGTGGGTGGGGGCTGTGACCAAAATGTGTGTGTGTGTGACCTGCAAACCAGACTAGTGCTCCCCAGATGGGTGAAGGAGCCGTAGCGGTAAGAGTGTGAGTGACACGCAGGCAGCCTCACAGGTGAATGTGCACCAGAGGCAACCAGAGTCTGGGCCCTTCCAAGAGGCCCAGAGATAATGAGACCTGTGGGCCAACCCCAAGGTGAGGGGGGGCTATAGGGACCCGTGATTTTCTAGCAATAAGTTTGTGTCTTAAAGGTGTGAAGGAATGTGTGAAAGTGAATGAGAAATGAGAGAGTGAATATAAGCGAATTAGAATAGAGGTAATGTAGATTGTGCCTTACAAGTTTTACCACATCTCCTTAGAGGGAAGTGTATTGTGTAGAAGAATGGTGTAAAGAAAAAAAATAAAAAAAAAAAAAAAGAGATAAAGTGTAAGGAGATGAAAGAAGTATTTAAGCTGTAAGTGAATGTAAGAAACAGAAGCCAGAAATAAATAAATAAGATCTTGAAAAATAGAACAGAAAACCAGTGAATTAAATACACAGAAATATAGGAGAATAAAAGTACTTTGGGAGTTAAGTTAGCTGAGAAATACAACTCCTTGCAAAATACAGAGTATGTAGAAGTTGATGAGAGAAACATACAAGCTATGGAAAAAGAGAAATTACTGATAATATTAAACAGAGAAGCTGAGTTTTGATAAAATCATTAACAGCAGACCATTAATGCCTGTGTTTGAAATCCCGTTTCAGGCATTCTTCTTTACTAAGGCGGTTGGACTCACATCACTTTCTCCCTCTGGCATTGGACCAAGATTCAACATCAGGTTTTTTTCCCTCTGGCATTCTGGCATTGGACCGGACTGCACCCCATTCTCCTTCTGGCATTGGGCCAGACTCCCAGTTTTTCCCTCTGGCATTGGGCCAGAGTCCACACCACTCACCTCCGGGCACTGGATAAGGATTCATCCACATCACAAGTTAATTCACCTGAGTATACTGTGATTTAAAGTTGACTCTCAGAAGGAAGAGTCAAAAAGACCGAACTGTATAGGAAAAATTGGTATCAGAGTTCTAACATTGCTTAAAATGCTTCAAAACTGTTTTGTGTACACTATGTTGGTAAAAAGTTTAAGGCTGTAAATAAGTAATTCTGGTTTAAGTTCCCCAATATATATTTCTAAAGACTCCAGGTTAACCCTCTACAGAACACTCCCCTGGGGGGGGGAAACTAAAATTTGTAGGGAACAGACCAAGAGAGGTTTAGCCAGAGAAGTGGGTAGAAGGGGCTCTAAAGAGCTTGGAAGCTTCTCCTCAGTAAAATTCCCCAAGAGGCAAGGCCGGGTGGGCAGGCTGTGCAAGATGACCCATACCGGACTCTTGGGAAGGGTAGTAATGATAGCTGCAATTGCTGGTGTTGCTCAGGGGAGCCCAGCTGAGCTGTGCAGTGAATGCTACCAACCCCGCTATGAGGAGGAAGTGAGCTCCTTGTCGAGAGTCCACATCAGTTCTAACCCTGATTGTGTTAACCTCTCCCACTTGGTCCTTTATCAGAAAAATAAGAGAGTGTATGGGATAGTCCATAATACTGCCACTTTTAGGCAGCCACTCCTAGGAGAGTGCCCTATAGAGGAAACCTGGTTGTGCTTTGAATGTGATGCTGCTGAAACAAGCTCAACAGATCTAGTAAAAAGCAAAGAAATGGTGAAAATGGTAAGAAAAATTGCTTGTTACAAGTATTTATATGAGTGTACTGGAAAAGTGATAAACCCCCTTTGGAACACATTTCAGGGGAGCTCTAAACCCCTAAGTTTGATCTCATCTGGCAACTGCATTGCTAGGGTGATAAAACCAATTTTCTTATTACCCAAAAAAACTGGATCAAGTTTGGGAGTTCCTATATATAATGATTTGGGAGAAATTAAACAAAACCGGGAAAGTGAAATAGAAATTGAGAAAATTCAAAATTGTAAAAGCCAAGTTCGGATCCCAATATCTGTGTTGAACAAAGTCATCCGGCTCCAGGCAGTATTAAAAATAAAGAATTCAATTATTAGGGACATTACAAACGAAATAAAAAGATTAGCATGTGTAAATAATCAAGATCAAACTCCTACACTTGATCCCAGTGGGTGGGAGTACTTGGAGATTTTCAGAAGAGATGTATGGGAAAAGGTGATTTTTCTCACTGTGTGCAGACTTGGAGGAATGCTCTTTTTACTGTGCTTATTTATCTGTTTTAGTAAAATAGTATTAGCTGTACAGACCAACCTGAAGAAACCAAGAAAAGTAACAAGGTTAAGTAACCATGATTACCAAAGTGCACAAGAGATTTATAGTCGATTCAAAACAAAGAATTGTGAGTTGATGCGAGCTTAAGAATTTAAGCTCGATCAAAGAAAAACAGGGGGGACTGTTATGAACAAAAATTCAGTTAATATTTTTTTTGTGAGAAAGAGTTACAGGGACGCAGCAGGTCTCTGTCTCTACCAGGGTTCTTGGTGTTTTGTCATGGTAATCACGGGTCGTTGTAGCTTATCTCCTCTTTTGTACTAGTAAAAGGCCTGGCTGGGTGGGGTGATGGCCCTTCCCAGAGGCAGTGCGCTCTTCCAACATAGGGAAGACACCTGAGAGGGTGGGGGGGGTTATGCAAAGTGACTCCAAAGACCAGAATGCTTTGTGGGACCCCGACTCCAAACCCACAGAGAAAACCCCAAAAACAACGAGCCAAATAAGAATTGAGAGACTAAAGTGATGTCTGGACATGAGGAGCCGATTGCTGAGCCTGCAGAGATGTAGACCGCCTCTCACCCTGAGCTGAGAGTCGTCCCGGCACCAGGACCAAGCTGGACAAAATCAGGGAAAGCAAGATCTGACGGGGACATCACGCCCTAAAGGCTCCCACGAGGACTGGATCCCCTGGCTCTGCCCCTAGTGGACAGAGCTGCGCATGTCCTCCTCATCTGAGTCGCCCTGGGAGACGCGACGGGGACTGCAGCCCTGCCGAGCTGCCCAATCCTGAGCTGATCACTTTTAATAAAGGCATTAAAAAGGAGAAGAAGTCTCCGGGCCCTGTTTATTTCAGATGGAATTACTGGATCTAGGAGAAGTGAGGTCTTCTTCTGAGGAGAGGGGGGACGGTGCAGGCACAGCGTTGTTTTTATTCCCCATACTCCTGCCCACGAGGCCGGCATGAGAGCTGCCATTTTGGGGATCAGCGCTTCTGGAACTGCGGTGGGCACGGTTCCGGTTTCCCTAGGAGAAGTGGTCTGAAGCATGTTGGGAGTTGTAGTCCGGAGCGGGAGCGGTGGGATGTGGAGCTGTAAGGGGGGGAGGGGGGGGGGGCTGCAGGGTGAAACTTTTCGAGGCATAACTTCTCACAAAGAATACACATTAATAGAGTCATTACTAGGCGATTTAATATAATTTTCACATGAATAGGAAGGCGGTTGGGATTGTGGAGGTGCAGGGAAGATGGGGGAGGGGAGGGGGTCAGAGACAGAATGGTCACTGCAGTCTCGGACCCCGAGGTGGGGTGAAAAAGCTGAACTCGGGGCAGCAAAGTAACGGGGGGAACCGGCGCTTCCTTCGATCATGCTGGCTGTATCGGACCCGTGTTCAGCTCTGGGGTAGAGTAAGTGGTGAGGAAGGAGGGGGGACGAAGGGTTAAAAGCAGTCTCGATTTGGGGAGGGGTCACATGTGGTGTAGTGGGATAAAACTTAAAGTTTGTTCATCAAAGCTGACAAAGTTATTCCAGTAAGACTGTTGCACCACCTCCAGTTGTTTGCTTAATAAATTTCCAGACTTAAAAGATAAGGAAGACAAAGCCAAAAACAATGCGTTTCACAAACATTTGTTTATCTGCTTAGTAAACTGCTAATATGGGTGATGGGCTTGCTATGATTGATAACACAGTATTAGCTTATCCGCTCAGTAAACTTAAAATTCCAGGAACTCAGTAGATTGAGCTTAAAATTCCAGGAATCAGACAAAGGAAAAATGCCAACCTTCATCTTCAGACCTCCGGGAAGTGGACTATGACCACCTAGAAACAAGAGAAGAATACGCAGAGTACTACAAATGAACCCGGAAGCAGAACTGTATAAGAACTCCACGGAAAATCAGAAGAGTGCGGCAGTGGTGGAGTGGGGACTCCCCTGTCTCCCAGTGCGCCCGGGGCGCTGACTTTGCCTACTATCGCTTGCTCTATCAATTAATAAATTTCATTTTATTTGGACTTACTAGTCGATGATTAATTCCCCACCGCAACTAACCTATAACATGTGACAGGGTGGTCTCAGACCCCCGGAGTCCTTCCGTGCTAGCAAAGAGAGGGGAATTGGAAGTTTTCAACCTTCAGTTTTTCGAAAATTTTGAGGAAAGCAGGAAGCAGATGTGCAGCGAGGGAGTCTCCCTTGGTTGCTTGGTCGTGTTATAAGTGATCAACGAGAAAGTCAAATTAATAAATGCGAAAGATTTTATTTTTGCGACCAAAATATGGTCCTCAAAAGCCACAGTCAAAGAGACAGGGTCGGGCCCAGGATCGGCGCTGGGTGAACCTAGATCCAACCTCTATCGCATCGGATATCCCTCTGTTCACAAATGCCGTCTCTGGTGGGGCTGCTTTATACAGTTTTTTCTGCCTGAGGCAGGGGTGCCCCCATTTCTTTTGTTACCCCGCATATGAATGAGGTTTCTTTTTACTGTGCAGTGTGACTGTGGTCACAAGGGTTTGCTGGTGAAGAGAGAGGCGAGAATGTTGATTCCATGATCAGAAGGCTTGATTTATTATTTTATGAGATGTATATTACATTATGACTATACTAAAAAGAAATAGAAGGAAAAGTTCTCAGAAGACTAGCTATGCTAAGAATAGGAAAGAATGATAACAAAGGCAGCTGGCTCAGACCGAGAGCGAGAGCCAGCTCTGCCGTGACTGGTCAGTAAATCCAAACATCTACAGGAGACCAATCACGGATCCACCTGTTGCATTCCACAGCAGCAGATAACCATTGTTCACACTTTGTTGCTGAAACTTCTCAGCTTCAGCAGGAAAAATCCTAACTAAAGGATTTTAATGAAAAGATGTCTGCGACAATGCAGGGCTGGACAACTGCTTTTTCTTGGGTGGTGGCGGGCACTGATCATGTCAGGAGTAGTATTCAGAGGAATGCTTTTTTTGACAACTCCGGTTATCTTGATTGATGATACTTATCAAGTACTGATCTTCCTTGGATGTTCCCAGGTGGTTCCAGGGGAAGCCCATGTCCACACCAGCCATGTTATTTTTTTATTTGTTAACACGGCATTCTTTCCTGCTGCCACCAGGAGTTTCGCAACTTTACTGTGGTAATCTGTCTCTGGGTTGTCCGTGGTCAGAGGCACTTTGGATTTTTAATTTATTTTACAATTTTTATTTTATACACTTTCCACCTAAGCATGAATTACTTTACATTCCATATTACAGTCATAAAGAGCAACCTCCACGGAATCCCAAAATTTCAGAGAGATCACTCCACAGTCTGTGCCTTTTTCTGCCGCACTGTGCGGGACTGGATTGTCAGCAGGCAATGCTGTAACATGGGCTGCTATAGCCGGGGTGGAAGTAGGTGGGGTTTCTCTGTGGGCAGCGGTGGGAAAGTTTTGAAACACCCATTTCAAGAGGCATTTTAACTCACGTTTTCAGATTTTCTTGCCGTAGACTGCTAAAAGTATTTTAAATTGTCCATAAACATTCCTCTGAGTTCTCGACAGTCTTGTTCCGATTTTAATCAGGTTTAGGTGGGCTTGCCCACCCGGTTAGGGAAGAATCAGTCGGGAATAACTGTCCCCTTTTCTCTGCTTACCTGTTTTTTCGAGCAGGCATCCGAAAGAACCGAGCCAGGTCTGAGAGGCAGCTTCCAACCACGTCAGCTGACGATTTAATCCACAGCAGAGAAAAGTCATAATCCTTTGCTAAGACCTGGCCAAACTGAAACCAAGGAAGGCACCTCAAGGTGAGACCTGAAATAAACAGGGCCAGGAGACTTCTCCTTTTTAATGCCTTTATTAAAAGTGATCAGCTCAGGATTGGGCAGCTCGGCAGGGCTGCAGTCCCCGTCGCGTCTCCCAGGGCGACTCAGAGGAGGAGGACATGCGCAGCTCTGTCCACCAGGGGCAGAGCTGGGGACTCCGGTCCTCGTGGGAGCCTTTAGGGCGTGGTGTCCCCTTCAGATCTTGCTCCTTCTCGCTTATCCGGCTTGGTCTCTCCGCCGGGGACGACTCTCATGGTCAGGGTGAGAGGGACTCCGCATCTCTGCAGGCTCAGCACTTGGCTCCTCACGTCCGGACATCACTTTAGTCTCTCAACTCTTAGGTGGCTCATTGTTTTTAGGGTTTTCTCGTTGCATTTTGGAGCTGGGGTCCCAAAAGCATGCTGGTCTTGAAGTCACTTTGCATAACCGCCCCCCACCCTCTCAGGTGTCTTCCCTATGCTGGGAAGAGAACACAGCCTCGGGGAAGGGCCATCATCCCACCCCAGCCAGGGCCTTTACTAATACAAAAGGGGCGATAAGCTACAATGACCCGTGATTACAATAACAAAGCACACAGAACCCTGGCAGGGACAGAGATCTGGCTGCCTTTTTGTAACTTTTTCTCACAAAAAAAAATTAACCGAATTTTTGTTCATAACAAGACCCTTGTTCTTGGGTGCCAGATATGAGCTTTGAAGCTCGCTGTGATCCCCATTGTCCGGAAAATTAATCCACACACATCAGAGGTTTATGTCCAAAAAGGGGATAGAAGAATACTTTATTCAAATAAAGGGAGAGGCCATGGGGCATTCCCCTGGAGTCTCTCTAATTTTTGGAGGATGCAGCCTCCTTTTTATCCTAATTTCCCAGCTGAATTTTCCTTCTCTCTTTCCCCATTGGCTGGACCGATGGGCTAGCCCAGAAAATAAAAACTTTAATAATGAAAATAACAAACATGACACAGGTTGCAGAGGCTAGATTCCAAAGACCCCTTGAGTGGGGCAAATGCAGCCAGGTATGGGGGCACAAATGAAGTGATATGTGGAATAAATGGACTCCACAACCTGATGTAGTTATGAAGTGGGTATGTATTGTCAGCACCCAGCACAAGCAAGATAGCGCTCGTGAAAACTTGTGCCCCGAGCCCTGGTCTGAGCCCCATTTTTTATTCACAAAGGTGTTCCATATACATTACATTGCTCAACCTTTTAATGCATATTCAACCCCTGGCCCTGCCTGTCCTCACCTCGCATGGTAATTAGATCCACTCCCTTCTGAGTATGTGCTGTTCACATTGTTCACATCTCACGGGGGCTGGGGAGGGGGGGGGGTCTTTGGTGGTCTCTGAGACTGAAGGCTGTGGTCTTCTTCATGATTGAACTTTTGAGCTTTTCTTCTTTGCACGTGCACTTTGGTCCCTTGGTGCTTATCTGAGTACAACTGTCAATTTTGATCAGCTTGGAGACAGAGGAGACCCTTTATCTGGGTTTCTGCATCCCTTGGTGTTTTCCCGGTATTGTTCTTAATTGCAGGAAGCTTCATAAATTTGCATTTTTCTATGCCCTTTGTACCATGGCAGCGGTTTCTTAAGTAAAGGGTTAAAATTCAACACATAATTCTACAAGCTAAAATTTAAATGCTTAATTCATATTGCTAACTTAAGTGAACCCCCAAAACCTCCATTTCACAAGGTCCAATTAAGAAGGTGAACTCAGAACATGACATTATAAGAAGAAAGTTCTGAACCAACAGAGAAGAAGAACTGGAAACTTGACCAAATATAGGAAGATTCTATTAGCATACTACTAATTCCCATGACTCCACTCTTCCCACCATGGCCTGGTCAGGTATCCCCTCCCCTCAGTGCCCTGCCTGCCATGGTTTGTGGCCAAAGCCCTCTGCAAATGCATCTGAAGCAGGAATCCCAGTTGGACGAGATTTCACAGGGTGTTTTTGGTGATCAGCCAAAGAACACACCATTAGCTTAAAACAATGTTCTCTGTGAAAATCATGTTCACTCTCCTGTGAAAATTTAAAAAGTTAAATAAAGAACAATAGGAGACAAGGACCATAGAGCAAAGATTATTATGGCCAGGTGCATCTTGGCACTCAGCCAAGACCACACCACCTTCAGGGATATCCCTTAAATACCTTTTCCATTACATCAGCCTGTTGCATATTCATAGACCCTTATGCATATCCATAAACTAGTTTACATTTTCCAGGAACTGCTTTACATGGCCCCTCCTTGGGTCTGCCTTTTTAGAGCATGCGTGTTTCTTGGCTGTGGTCCACACTGTCTTCAGGCGGTGAGTGCTGATAGCTGGCATATCTGTAGCAAGTGTCCTCATCCTGTGTTCATTGGATGTTATGCCATCCAAGCAGGCATTTTAACACAAGCATAGCTATTTCACTACTATGTTTAAGCTTAATTAATAACAGAAATAAAAACTATATCTTTATAGCAAAGTTACTTTAACATCACACATATAACATCCATTTTAATATTTGTGGAAAGCCAGTATTATAATATGTATCTATAAAATTCTCTATATACTGTTACATTGCTGGTGTACATACATATTTGTGAATTTATGCATTATTCAAACATTCTTGTGAGTTTTTGAAGTTACAAGAACTCTTTTGTTTGATTTTAACCTCTGACTTGTCTTCATGACATCCTGTAGATTAAGTCAATATATTTTATTTCTTCTTGTGATTCCATCCTGTTGTTTCACACTCCCTGATAATAAGGAGTCAATAAATTCTTCCCTAATTCTTTTCTGGTGCTCTGGTTTTTGTCACTGTTGTCACTCAGAAAAGGCAGTCTGCAGATGTGAGAAACATCATAATTATTTTACACCATTCTCTGAATTAGTTACATAAAAGCATTTTAACATTCCACAGTCTCTATTATGCTACAGTCTAATATATAATATATATTACACTACTATTTCTATAAGCTATACAGGGCATACATAAACTGACAGATTATACTATACCAAAAGCAGTTAAAAGTAAGAATAAATTGTACCATATCAAAATACTTGTGATTAGTAGCAACATGCAAAAGCCAACACATAAATATGAAAGCCAATATTATATGGTCGTTTTAACAATCTCCCCCCGTTTTCTCTTTCTTACTCAATTTTGGCTTGAGCTACAGTTTTTGAACCTCTGTGCTCTTGGCGCACTGATACCTTTCATAGATCATAAGTGCCTTCTTTAGGTTTTTATCATCCTTTGTCTTCTGTAACACCATGATTTTCTGTGTTCCTCTTGAGGCTTCCTGACTTGGGATTGGTGGGTATTGTTATTAATTGCATATTTTGATCTACATAAGTAATTAATTGGATAAGATATGAAATTAAACATGGAAGAAAAATTGAACTTGTTATTCTACATAGCATTATAAATCCCACTTTTTTTCTACTAGGATATTCCACAAAATCTTCCTACTGAAACAGAGTGGAAATTTAACAGGGTAGAAATCCATTTCGGATTTAAGTGAAATGTGCTGCTTTGAATTATTAAGTCTGTCACTTGCTAGCATAGCTGAAATATGCTGTTTTAACTTGTTTAGTCTGTTAACTCTGCTGTGCTTGCAAAACTGCCTAAGCCTAGGAAAAAGAATGTGAACTTCCAAGCTAAAAAGATAAGAGGGGCTCCTTGAACTTTGAAACAAAGGCAAAGAGCCAAAGCTGAGTCTGCAAGAGATGGACAAAGTGACCAGAGAGTTCTCTGTACAAGGACTAATTGCAAGTTGTAACACGAAACCAGTAAAATGAAAATGCATTAACCTATTGTGAAACTCTATGCATATGTACCAGTAAGGGAGGATAAAAAAGGATCAGGAGTTCTCAGGGGTGCGCATGTCTTTTAGAGGGAACAATCTCCACATGTGTCCAGCACTGTAATAAACATACCGGCTTTCCAACTTTTACAAGTTGTGGAGTTGTTTTTCTTTTCCGCAAATCACTACCATCCTTTATTCATTACAGATTCCCACTTTTGGACTGGTACGTGGGCTATTTTATGGATGTTTTTGACTATATCAAAAACTGCATCCCCATTATCATCAATTTGTAGACAACAATCACATGTTAAACTTTCCGCAAACACTTCCTTCTTCTGCTAATTAATAGTCTAGCGTCAACTGATTTTGATACACTTCAGCTCTGGTTTGCCTTTGCTGGCTGACTATTAATCCTATGGCCCTGGCTGTTTCATTAGATCTGATTTCTACAAGCACTTGGAGTCTTATGATATGGTTTAACGTATATATTGGGGTACGATACCCCCTACTTCCATCCTGTGCCCAGGTGGCTGGACCATATATTTGTATTATTCGTTCAGGAGGCCACTCCTCATTACCCCATTTATGATGTCCCCCAATTTCCCTGATTAAGTCTCTTTTGTCTCTTTTTAAGGCATCATAGACCAGTCTTCCTAAATTATCTCCATCTTGGTTTGGTGTCCTGGTTTAGGGCAAATTTGGGAAAAAACCTCCAAAGGGGGGCCCCTCCAGAAAGCAAACCCACATGGCCCCTCCCCCCAACCGGTTAGGGAATGATTCCTCAGAGGGAAGTGGAAAGAACCTCTTTATTTAACAGGCAAAGCACTCCCCAGCACACAAAATGAACAATACCAGATGATAACACTCTTTCACCGCTCTGAAAAAAGATGACAAATTCAGAAAGTCTCTTCTGGGAGTGGTCGCTCTGTTATCAGTCCCTCCAGCACTGGGAATGGCTGCTGCAGGCCACAAAGTGCAAACTCTTAGTGTTTCCCAGGTCCCAGTCCGGAGCAGGCTCGAGTGGTTCCAAGAAAGGGAAAGAAAAACAGTCCAGGGGAAATTCAGACTGCCTAGCTAAAATAACTAACAAGCAGGAGCAAAAGCAAGAGCAAAGAAAGAGCAAAGCAGGAGCAAGAGCAAAGTGAAAGCAAAGCAAAAAGCAAAAGCTGCCCTATGTACTGCCCCCATCTCTGTGTCCCACCGACGTTTGGGGAGTGAGCAGGCTGATGACAAAACAAAACAAACCTTCGCTCTTCAGAGGCAATCTTTAAGTCACAGAACATAATATCCAGCATAAACAGAACACACGATTGGGCATACAAGCATCACCCTAGGACATTTGGCAACAGAAAAAATCCTGGTTGTATAATTCCTGGAGTACAACTTCCTTTCCATAGGAGAGGGAGTTTTGGATAAGGTCTTTTCTCACATATCTAGAATAAGCCATCTGGTGCTTTCCAGTACTCCTTTCCTTGGTTATTCATGTTGTCCCAGAATTTAGATATTTCGGGGATCCCATAATAGGGATTTTTCCCAGGATTATTACACAGGAAACTTTTGATTTCTTACTCATATTCACAATTCTTTTTCTTCTCCTGGATCCAATATTGTGCCAGATTTTTAGGGATCCACCATGTGGAAGTTCCATTATAGACTTTATATCTTTTATAGGAGGTTTGTCCTACATTATCCAAGAATTTTCTTCCCATACACCAGAGGCACTCCTCTCCTATTATTTTTGAACTTAATATCCACCTCTCTGGTCAGTTTTCTCTTTTTTTTTTGTTGGTTCTATTCCATTTGAGAAGTTCAACTGGGCCTAGGCTACTACCTTTCCATGGGTACTCTTCCAACATTAAAGACCCCCCACATACCTAGAAGTTGATAACATTAAGTTCTTTGCTGATTCTTTGTCCCAGATCTACAAACAAATTCTTTCCTAACCTTGGGATTTCTATCTCATTTTCTATTTGTTGTTTGCGTTTTGCATAAAAACCTCCACATGGAGTTGGCTTGGGGTTGGATTGCTGTATCTGCTTTCTTTGCTTGGTTATTATTTGCTCCCGTATTAAATCTTGCATCAAATCCCATTCTTTTTTCCATTCTTGGGTCTGGCCCATGGAGAAACAAATCCATTTGTCTCCCTGTGGGCATCTACGATTTGACCGTAGAATTTTTGTAGGCCCATACATTTGGCCATTCTGTAGGCAGGTGTCTACTTAAGATGAATTAAAGCAGTGGTGGCTGAGAAAGTTATGAAAGTTAAAAAAAGAACTTTGAATTTTTCCATGGTATAGTGGTCTGTAGCACTGGTGACATGGATCATCCAGATTCCCAAGAAGGAAAAGACTAACAAGGAATAATAGGAGCCCAGTATAACGTGCATGTGAATGCAGGGGGAGTGGGTCGGAGACAAGGAGAACCACTCACCCGATGTCCATATGGCAACAGAGAGCATTTAGTCTCAAGCCCTTCTTTATAAAGGGCATTTGAAAACCCGGTCTGGATAACTCATTGGTCTGATCTTTTATGCCCCCCCCGATCCTGAACCAGTGATATGACTGCATCTTAGGATGGAACGTAATTGGTTGAGGTTCCTGTCATTTAACCCAGAGGTTGGTTTTATGGAGCTGGCTGGATTTCTTATTTATAGCCAAATTAATTGCCCAGTACAAGCCAGCTTCTACTGTGATATAGTGTAGCAACACGTGTACCCCCACCTTCTATGCCTTATGGGATTGCTGCCCACAGCATGTAAGTATGATCTTCTTGGTGGCAAGTATAGTAGTTAATCTGGTCTTGCTTCCTTATCTCCTTGCCACAAAATTATCTGTCACCTGCTTTTCTTAAATTGTGTTTTTTTACTGTTCCTTAGTCAGCCAGCACCTAATAATTTCACTTGTAGAATAGGGTCTTACTACTTCCCCACCATATGGAGTTGTTGTCTGCATTTAAAATATGGTCCTCATTTTTTATATACTATAGCCTCTCACTCACCTTCTAATAGTTTGTGAGTATTGGGGATCATCCATTCAACTCCACAACAAAGCACTAAAATTGGTACTTGACCTTGATTTGTGTTTGAATTTTTCCCTATCTCTCGACAGATTTTGCAACACACTTGCCGTTTGAGGGAGCTACACCACCAGAGCTGGCCACGATTTTCACACTGACATTGTACTCAACTTGAGTGTCTTGCCCAAGGGTGTTTAAGCGGGGTATGTGACCAAGAATAAATCCCAGAGATGTCTCAGCAGGGAGAGTTGGTGACCTTTCTTTCTATAGGTTGCAAACAAGAGCAAAAACTCTAGGATCATGCATGGACCTGCTGTTTGTTAATCTATATAACCCTGATTCCCCCGAATTGGGGAGGAAGTAGACTACTGCCCCAAAGGTTGTTTCAGAGTTTGGAAAGCCTCTGGTCTTTGGGAATACACAAGAACCAATAAAGCCCACAGGGAACTCCCTCCCAGTCTGGATTGATGTGCGATTGCCCACTTGCCACATTGAGCCCACGCATTTCATTACAGAGTAATTTTCAGTTCTTCTGTGGAAGTGACAATCTTCCAGTCGTGGGGTTCTTCTACTGGTCCTTTTATTCTACTGGCATGAGTCCATCCTCGTTCCACAGTTTGTACAGCTGATTGGGTGATCAGCAACACCTGAAAGGGACCTTCCCATTGTGGGACTAAAGGTTGGTCTTTCCATGATTTGACCATTACCCAGTCCCCAGGATTGACATTATGAATTTTGAAATCTAGAGTAGCAGTCTGAGGGATTATCCCTTTTCCTTGCAGTTCCTCTAGGGTTTGTGCTATAGATAGCACATATTTCTTGACACTGTCTTCCCCTTCTTCAAAAGTGGCAATATTATTTGGTGAAATCAGAAAGGGTAAGCTACACGTTATTTCATAGGGTGAAATCCCCAAATCTGATCTAGGTTGTGTTCTGATTCTCAATAAGGCTAGGGTAGGCATTTTGCGTATAACATTTGGGTTTCAATCATCAGTTTACTTAAAGTTCTCTTGAGAGTTTGATTCATTCTTTCAACCCATCCTGAACTTTGTGGATGCCATGGAGTGTGTAATTCCCATTTTATACCCAAGAGCTTGGATCACCTGCTGTAGTACTTTTGATGTGAAATGGGTTCTTCAGTCTGAGTCAATGTTGTTTACTATTCCATCCTGGGGAATGATTAGCTCTCAAAGAGTTTTGCATACAACATTGGCAGTAGCTTTAACAGTTGGTACTGCCTCTACCCAATGGGTTAGATGATCTACTATTACTAGCAAAAATTTCCACTGTTGCTCTTAAGGGAGTTCAGTGAAATCTACTTGGATACTTTGAAAGGGTCGTGAGGCTAATTCTTGCCCTCCTCGGCATGCTTCCCTCATGACTGTTCTGTTTACTTTTCGGCATATTTCACACTTTTCGGTTATTTGCTTAGCTTTTCCAAAAATTCCCACACAACCCAAATTTCTCAGGAACTGATCACTCAGTGCTTGGGTATGGCAGCAGCTCTCTGTCCACAGAGAGAAACAGATAACTTTCCCAGGCATCAGGCTGGGAAAGGTTGTGAGAAGATCAGAGAAAAGAATGAGAAAAAAATCTTGTCTTAACTTGCTGCACCTGGCATTGTGAACATGTGGAATGTGTTATGGAGATTTGTTTACCAAAGGGTGGTTTCTTAATTAGCCAATGGTGATGATGTTTGGATTGGAAGACCAATTAGGTCAACCTGCAGCAAACTAGGATATAAAAGACAATGGGCTTCTTAATAAATACTATTATTGATCAGCCTTTTGTGAATCATGGAGTCTATTCTAATTATTACCTGGCCAGGAGTCCGCTTGCAATGATACTTGGGTACCCCAATGAGTCTTATTAAGCATGCTTTCTAATATTTTCCTGGCCAGTGGTTTATTTAATAATTGTCTCCCATCAGACAACATCCACTTCCCTTTGTTCTCTTTCTTTGCTCCTATTTCAAGGAATTTCTTTTCCTCTCTTTCACTGAATACTGGTATATCCTGAATTTCTCCACTAGGGATCAGGATTATCATCACTTTCTCTTCCCTGGACTCAGCTGCATTTTTAGCCCCTAAGTCTGCTAAGTTGTTCCCTCCTATTTCTAAGGTGGTCCCTTTCTGGTGCCCCCAAATATGCACAATAGCAATTTTCGCTGCCAATTGTAAGGCTTCTAATATTTCTGAGATAAGCCTTTCATGAATTAATCCTTTCTCTTTTGAATTTAGCAGTCCTCTTTCCTCCCAGATTTTCCTAAACGCATGCACTACCCCAAAGGCATACTTAGAGTCAGTATATACAGTCCCCCTCTCTTGTGTTAATATTTTGAGGGCTCTTTTCAAAGCATACAACTCACATGCTTGAGCCGACCAGCTGAGAAATAACTTTTTCTTTCCTATGGTTACTAACTTTTCATCTATTATAGCAGATCCTCACATTCACTGCCCCTGAATTACCCTCATGGATCCATCAATGTATAATCGTCGTCATCCCCCTCCCATGTGCCCCCCCCCTCCCCCAAAGGGGTTGGTCTTTCAGATCTTCTCTCACTTTGGTCTGATAGTTTATGATTTCTAAGCAATCATGCATTACTTCATCTATTGCTTCTCCATACAAAAACTGGGCAGGATTGAGGTGCTTATCTGTAATTAGTTCCAGATCATTTTTGTCTATTAAAATTGCTTCATATTTTAGCACTCAAGAATCAGTGAGCCATTTTTCAGCTTTCTGGTTCAAAATATTTCTAACTGCATGTGGGGTGTGCACTTTTCATTTCCCTCCAAAAGTTAATTTTCTGCTCTCTTCTACTAGTAAAGCAGTGGTGGCTACTGCCTGGATTCAGGTTGGCCACCCCCTACTAACAGGGTCCAACAATTTGGACAAGTAAGCCACTGGTTTCTTGGAACCCCCCCCTCCATTCTTGGGCTAGGACTCCATGGCCTATGCTATTTTCCACATCTACAAATTGGTAAAAAGGTTTAGATAAAGTAGGAAGACTTAAAGCAGAGGCCCTAATAAATTTTTGTTTCAAACTTTCAAATCTCTGCTCATCTTTTCTCCCATAATTTCATTATATGCCCTAAGTATTTTACTTCATTCTCAACAAATTGAAGGGTTTTTTCAATACTCATAGCCCTTGGTTTCCCAAGAAATTTAGTAACGATATGGTGAATTCTCTGACTTTTTCTTCATCCTCCCCAGAAAGAAGTAATTTATCAACATATTGGATAAGTTTTACTTCTGGTACTATAGGGAAAGGTTGCAGTACCTCTTCCAAGGCTTGTCCAAATAGGTTAGGTGATTCAGTAAATCCTTGGGGTAATTTAGTCCATTTAAATTGTTGCTTTCTCCTTGTATCAGGATCTTCCCATTTGAAAGCAAATATATCTCTGCTTTCTCCTGCTAGGGAACAGACCCAAAAGGCATCTTTGAGGTTTATTACACTAAACCACCGATATGATGGGGGAATTTTACTCAATGGTGTGTAGGGATTGGGCACTACTGGATATTGATCTGTAGTTCATTTATTTACTTTTCTCAGATCTTGGATAAGCCTGTATGTCCCATTTGATTTTTTTACTGGTAATATGGGGGTATTGTGGGGAGATATGCACGGTTCTAAAGTTCCATCTTTAATTAATTCTTGATTTGCTGTCTGGAACCCTTTTCTCCCTTCTAAAGAGAATGGGTATTGACATACTCAAATTGGGCAAGTCTTGTTAGTTATTGTAATTACTATAGGGGTTATGTTTGACTTGCCTCTATTTCCAAGTTTGGCCCAAACTGCATCTTCAATTTGCTTTTCATCTTCCTCTTTTAATCGGAGGAGTTTGACTACCATTTTCTTCCCTTCTGGAAGCACCGCAGTACCTAACTGTACTTGCAAATCTCTTCCCAGAAAATTACATCCTGTCCCTGGTACTAATAAAACACCCCCTATTCCTATTTTGTTTGTTCCTTCAAATAGTACATGTTTTATAACTGGTGCTTTAAATCCTTCACCTTTTGCCCCCATTACTTGAATAGTATTTTGGCTTTTTTCACATCCTTTTTGGATTCTACAAACACATGTCCTCTCAGCCCCTGTATCTACAAAAAATTCAAATTCTTCCTCCTGGGGACCTACTTTTAAAGTTATCAAGGGCTCCTGTTGATACTTTGACCCCCTCACAGCTGTTGCAAAAATTAACTCTCACCTGGCCAGAACAAGGACGCTTTAGGACAGTTTTCTATGACCAGCTCTTGTGATCTTCCTGCTCTCTAGAACTTGGTAGAAGGTTGCATCACCTCTTGTCAGCAGTCATTTGGCAAGGGGCACCCTCATTATCACACCCTAAGATAGATAGGTGTAGTGGGTTGACACTGGCCAGATGTCAGGTACTCATCAAAGCCACTCACTCCCCTCTGCAGCTGGACACAGGAGTAAAAATTTAATGAAGGGTTCATGGGTTGAGATAAGCACTGGGAGAGAGATCACTCATCAAATACTGACAGGGGCAAAACAGGCTCAACTTAGAGAGATGAACTGACTTTATTACACTAACAAAATTAAGCAGGATGATGAGAAATAAAATAAACCCTTAAAAACAGCTTCCCCCCACCCCTTCCTTCTTCCCACCAACAGTGCAGGGAGACAGGAAATGGGAGTTATGGTCAGTTCATCCCCTGTGGTTTCTCCTGCTGCTCAGGGAGAGGAGTTGTTCCCCTGCTGCACCATGGTGTCCCTCCCATGGGAGACAGTTCTTCACAAACTCCAACATGAGTCCATCCCATGGACAACAGCCCTCCTCAAACTGCTGCAGCATGGGTCACTTCCACAGGGTGAAGTCCTTCAAGGGCAGGCTGCTCCAGCATGGGAGCAGAGCCCTGTGGCTGCATTTCTCTTCACAGACAAAAACAAGGCACAATTTCCCAAGGATATTTCCTGGGAATCACAACAAGGAGCCTCAGAGAAAGAAAAAATATTCTTATCTCATTTGCTGCGCCTGTTGTTGTGCTCACGTGGAATGTGTTCTGGAGATTGCTTGCCCAAGGTGATCGCTTGATTGGATTCTGGTGATGGTGTTTTGATTCATTAACCAATTGGATCCACGTGTGTGTCAGGACTGTCGGCTGACAGTCACAAGTTTTCAGTAGTAGTAGTTAGAGTAGTAGTAGTTAGAAGTAAGTATGAAGTAGTATAGTATGTACCTCTTTAATATAGTTGTAATGTAACAGAGTATAGTTTTAATAAAGCGAGTGTTCACCATTCTGAAGCAATGGAGTCAGATGCCAATAATTTCCTTCGTCGGGGGCACCCTGATTTTACAATAGAGCCCCTCTCTTCCAGGGTTCCCTACGGGGTCACAGCCTCCTCTCAGGCATCCACCTGCTCTGGCATGGGGCTCCTCCATGGGCTGCAGGTGGATCTCTGCATGCCCATTGATCTCCATGGGCTGCATGGGGACAGCCTGCTTCACCATGGTCTTCACCCACAGGATGCAGAAGAATCTTGCCTCTGGTGCCTAAAGTACCTCCTTCCCTTCCTTCTCCGCTGACCGTGGTGTCTGCAGAGTTGTTCCTCTCACATATTCTCACCATGCTCTTCTCTGTCCACAATTACAACTGCACAAGCCCTTTTTGATTTTCTTTCTTCTTAAATATGTTATCACAGAGGCATTACCACCATTTCTAATTGGCCCAGCCTCAGCCAGGGCCATCTCCATCTTTGGAGCCACCAGGGATTGGCTCTTCTGGAACTAAGGAAGCTTCTAGCAGCTTCTCACAGAAGCCACCCCTGTAGCCCTTCCCCCCCGCCTCCCCCCGCTGTAGCTGCAACTCTCTCCATAGAGAGCAGCAAGCACAACTTCCCCAGGCATTTTCCTGGGGAAGGCTGGGAGAAGATCAGAGAAAAGAATGAGAAACAATTCTTATCTCCACTTGCTGTACCTGTTGTTGTGCACATGTGGAATTTGTTATGGAGATTTGTTTATCAAAGGGTGATTTCTTAATTGGACACTGGATAGTGTTTGGATTGATGGACCAATTAGGTCAAAGCTGTATTGGACCGTCTGTAAGGGGATGAGTTTCTTAAGAAGTATAGTATAGTACAATAAAGCGATGGATCAGCCTTCTGGAATCATTGAGTCAATGTTAATTATTACCCCTGCTTCCAAAACCAGGCCATGCAAACCCAGTACTTTAGACCCTAAAAATATTAGTGGTGCTTGTTCAGCCGTCTGCATGTTATGAATCCAAATTTTCCTGAAATATTATTTCAGTCAGTGCTCAATTCTCTGATAATGTGAGGGTCCTTATTGATACCCAAATCTCACATTCAAACTATAAACTGTTATTTTATCTCGATAAATTCTCAAGTCTGCCAATAATAACAAATTAGAATGAAAATACCTAAAGGATAATGGATGAGGAAAAAATAAGTTACTTTCTGATTGAGAACCAGCATCCTGACTTTCAAGGATGTACCAAACACAGCATATTAGTGTCGCAGACATTTCTTCATAGAAATCCTTTCTTTGGGATTTGTCCATCCTCTGGGAAGCAAAGGGCCCCAGAAGAAGAATGTAAACAAATTGTTATCAGCTGTTGTGAAATGTGGCAGGTGATCCTGTGATTGGCTCATCTTGCATGTTTCCAACTAAGGGCCAATCACAGGAGCAGCTCAGGGGAGATTCCCTGGACACAGAACTTTGTTATTCATTCCTTCTATTCTATTCTTAGCTTAGCAGCTCTCTGCAAGCTCTCTCTTTATTCTTTTTAGTATAGTTATAATGTATTATATATTATATATCAATAAATCAAGCCTTCTGATCAAGGAACAAGATTCTCGTCCTTCTCTCACCACAGCGACCGCCTCAGGTCGCTGTAATACATATTAGCACCATCTGCTGTCAGTCAGGACAAACTACATGGTTTCTACATACTGGCTTAGGAATATTTTTACAGTCAGGTATAAAAATTTACCCATGTTTCAAGTACATAAGTGACATAACTGAGAAATTGGCTGCCTAAAATGAGTCTGCAGTAAGAGAGAAATGAAGACAACTAAGAGGACCTTTTCATTTCATTTTGAAGCAATGTTAGTGAGATGCTGGAAGCATTTCAGGAGTGATATGCTCAGACATGGACAGCTTTTCTAAATCAAAACTCCTTTGTTTAAAATTCAGTTACACTTTCTGAGTAACAACAGTGCTTTTATCTATCCCATAATTTCCAAAATATCAGGCACTTCAAGTGAAGATGTGTCCTTACCAATACATAGTGGCACTTTGGAAATAGTTTTACTTTGCTTTGTCAAAACAGTTCTATGATCTGATATTTAAGTATTGCCTATAACTCCAGCATCAATACAAATATTCTCCACCACCGTTTTGCTTACATGATGTCCTTTTGTAGATGCGATGTATGCAGCTATAGAAACAGAATTGAGTGGGAAATGGGACTTCACAAAAGAAAATTTTTGCAGGAAATTTTTTTGGTCAAATAATGGTTTTCCAATGGGTAATTTAGAATTATCTGTCCTGTTTTCCTGGAAGAAAAAAGGGAACCTGCAAGGAAATGACAAAATGTGACCATTTGTAAAGTGGTGGTCTCTTTCTTACTTTTAGAAAACAACTTTTTAAATGTTGATTCTAAGATCCAAAAGCTAGAAAGAGGAAAAATTGACTCTTTTACATGCTGCATGGCTCTGAGTTTCTGTTGGATGAAAACCCAAGTGGTATCACTCCAAAATTGGAAACTATTACAAGGGCTGAAAAAGGAGTGTTCTGAACTTATTTTGAAATAAATAAAAGGTACATGAAGTAGTAACTCTTCTTTTCCCCTGCTTTGTATATGGATTTAACTAAACCCTATCTTCCAACAAAACTCTATTTGACTTCTTTCCTACCAAATCTACATTCAAGTTTTCTCGGGTGAAGTGAGTGCCTAAAGGTATGTGCAACCTTCTGGTCATCTGCACCCCATTAAACAACTGCATAAGCAATAATCTGCTGAGATAAAATGCTTTTTTTCATACTTTCTCCTACAACTTTTGCCTTTGCCTATCACTATCATGGTTTGATATGGGCTAAAAGCCAGGCACTCAAAAAAAACCCTATTCATTCTCTTCTGCTATAGTTAAGCAGAGGAGGGGGAAAGAAAAATTGAAGGGCTCATGAGATAAGGATTAGGAGAAAAAACACTCTAAGGGCAAAATAGGTTCAAACTTAAACAGTATAAAAATTTTATTATTAACAGAATTAAAACTGGGTAATGAGAACTAAAATAAACCTTTAGAACACCTTTTTTTTTCCAGTCCCTCCCTCTTTCCCACCAACAGTGCAGAGAGACAAAACATGGAGTCATTAGTTAGTTTGTCATTTCTAAAAATCTTTCTTAAGTTTGCTTAGAGAAAGGAGTTCCTTTTTTCTGCTGTGCTATGGGATTCTTCTCACGGGAGACAGTTCTCTGTGAACTTTTCCAGCGTGGTTTTAATTTTCATGAGTAGCAGTCCTGCCTGACCTGCTGCAACATCCCTCCCATGGTCAGTCTTCCCACAACTGTTTTGCGTGGGTCATTAGTTCATGGGGTGTAGTCTTATAAGGATGAGCTGTTCTTGTTTGGAAGCAAGGGTCCTCTTTCTTTATCTCTGGAAGCAAGGGTCTTCTCTGTCTGAGTTTCCCACTAGATTACAGCTGGATCCATTCAGCACCTCTCTTCATGCAGGGTGCCAAAAAGGAGAAGCTGCTGCTGCTGCTGTTGCCTGGCTGGTTAAAAGTGACTGAGCAACCGAAGTTCATTTGACCTGGCCCTGGCACCTCCCCATCCGCAGAAGAAGAAAAACTATTGCGTGCATTTTTTCTTTCTGAAATATGTCATCACAGAGGCTTTACCAGCTTCTCTGATTGGGCCAGCAACATGTCCATTGTCAGAGCCTTCAGGGATTGCTGGATGCAAAAGCTTTGAGCAACTTGTCTCTCAGAAGCTGCCTCTGGTTGCTTCTCCCACCCACCAAAAAAACACAGACTGTTTTAAACTAACAAAATCACTTTAAAGCAAATGATTGCAGGTTACTTCTATGAGTCTGGTTGTTCTTGGTGGTGTTTAGGTTTTGCTCAGTTTTGCTTTTGGGGGGGGGGGGCTTAGCTCAAGAGGACAGGCCACCACAGAATGCCATATGTTAGGTGTTTGCCTTTGCTCCAGCTCTCAGTTTCAGATAGCCAAGCCCAAGTGCCTCAGCAAGGTGGTGTTCTCCCAGATCTTGTTACAAGGCTACTGCTGTGTGGTTGTGCCTGACTCCTCACAGAGGACAAAACTCTCAGTGAGAAACTGCTGTGAGGAATTTTATGTATGGAGTGTGCCAAAGTGTCCCTTGCTCCTTTGCCCAGGAAAGGGATGAGGTGGTATTCTGATAATGTGGCACAACCATGCAGGCAGCCCCACACTGCACAGTCCTGTGGAGATGACCCACTGGCCTTGGCAGAGGAAGGATGGCAGTCAACTGAGGTGATGTTGGATGAACCAGGGCCTTTTGGCACCAGCTGTCACCACAGTCATCCCCCATCTCTCCCCTTTCCCCACAGGGGCTATGGGACCTAGCACACCCTTCTCCTTTGCTGTAAGACAGCCCAGGTGCATTCTGTCCTGACACTGGGCTGGGCTGCATCATCACCTCACTTGCTGTGCCTGCTATCTGTTTAAAGAGCCCCAGCAGCTGTCGGGAAGCAGCATGGGGGTGCGTGAGGTTGAGGTGGCATTACCTCCTCAGCAGCCAGCATTCTCGAGGCATGGCTGTTCCTTAAGCTGCTTTCCCTACAGGTTATTGTTCATGTAGACTGTTTCCCATATCTGCCCTGTGATTTGAGGAAGCAAAAAAACTCCACAACTTTTGTGAAAGTTGTAAAGCCGTTATGTTTATTACAGTGCTGGACACATGGGAATCGTTCCCCTTAAATGACATGCATGCCTCTGGGAACTCCAGATCATTTTTTATCTCCCTCTCAAATACATAGGCATGCAATTTCGCAATAGGTTCATATATATTCATTCTACTAATTTCACGTGACATTTGCCGCTATTTTTTTTTTTTTATCAGAATGAATTCCTGGGTCATCCTGCCCTGTTTCCTGCAACAGCCTCTCCGTCTGTTTTAGAGTTCAAGCCCCGCCCCCCCCCCATCTCTGTCCTTCGGCAGAAGCAGTTTCTTTGAGCATAGGTTTTTTGCGAGAACAGGCAGTCAGACTAAACAGCTATATTTGCAAGCTACAGACTTAATTAAAATATGTACATTTCACCTAAATCAAAATGGATTTCTACTCTGGAAAATTTCCACTCTGTCTCACCTGCCTATCAGTTTTCCACTTTATGGGCCATCTCACCTGCTGGGACCCACCTAGATGTCAGGTCATCTTGTTATCCCGAACATGGTCTCATTACTTAGTGCACAGTGCCAAGTCACACACCAAGGAGACGTGTTTTACTTTTTTATTCTAGTTGGGGCAAAGTAGGGAGCTGTGTGGTAACCCCCAAAAGGCTGGCTCCCCAATCATCAAAACATTACCTTATATATACATTTTAACAAAAAAAGGCATCAGTATTTTTTGTTACATAATTTTTTTATTAATTAGCACTCAAACTTCTATTTGCTAGTTGTATCTCTTGCTTCTCATGCTAATTAGTCTGCACGTGCAGTTCTTCCTTCCATTTGAGTCAGGGGTCCTGATCTCCCCTGACAGAATTACCTTTCCCCCACTTACTGCTCAGTTCTGCTGACTTGACTCCTGGTGGCTCTCATCCAGACAGCCCATTCATCTTGGGATTGTCTTCCCTTTTCCTTAAAACAAAAGATTAGCCAAGCATACAATGTTCACAATGGAACTGCTTAATCACAACTATCTAGCTATAGCTACTGATTAACAACTAAAGAAAAATTGCAAAGTTTGATTCAAATCTTGAGGAGCTTGATATCATTTCCCTCCCTAGAGGCTATGAGATTTGTCCTTATGACAAGGCTTGTAAGCCTCACTACTTTTCTTAGCTATTATCATGTGAACTCCTACTGTTGATTGTATAATTAATCTTTTGACACAACTTAAGGTAATGCAAACAATGATAATGACAATAAGTATTGCAATTATAGTTTTAAGCAAACTTGCCAACCATCCAGTAATGGAGAATCCAAAACTATGTAACATTTCATTTAACTCTTCATTGAGTTCCTCAAATCTCTACTTGACTTAGCTACTTGGTTTTGTTTTTTTTCAATTTGACAGTCTAAAACTTTTGTAACACTAGAGATGTGTACACAACAGTCTTTATCATAAGAATTTAAATATCCATACACTCCATGTTCTTGTAATAATAATAATAAGCCTTAAGGTAACCTGTTCTATAAACTCATTTTTGAGGTTTCCTGTTATGCCCTAAGATTTTGCTTTTTATTTTTTTTTCATATATTTCTACCTCCATAAACTATTATTGTATAGTTATATAGTTTCATAGCTTCTTCAGTACTTTTCCAGTACTTTGTTAGACAAACACATTCTAGGCAAACACATTTCTGGAATCCTACTCTAATCTTGCTTCTACAGTGAACCAAGGCCATTCTACTTTCCCACGTATGTAGACAAAAAATGTGGGACTAGAACCAAGCGGGGGAGGCTTCAGTAGGAGGCCAAACCAAGGGGGGAATTACTTCCTTAACTGTACTTCTAATTTGGGATGCTTGTCAATTAAGCTAATTTGCTAAACTTATAATAAATGTTATAACCCTATATCATATGTGCATTTTAGTGTGCATTCTGCTGTGTATTTTTGCCATAAGAGCACCTGAATGACCTTCAATAAACGGTAACCACTTTTTATCTATTTAAACTTGTTTGGTTTCTGATTTCAGGGTGGATAAAGGCATCAAGGCATCAACTGGTGCTGAGCATTCAAGTCTTACAATTCTTCTCTAGTGGCATTTGCTAAGACCTCTACTTATCCAGTTAAATTATACAACCACGTGCAATTTGGGAAAGACCTAATGTGTGGACTGAATATGGATTCTAATACCCACCCTACTACAGTTCTGGTTGAAGGGTGTCTCCAAGGACTATTATTTCCTCTTTATTCTTTCTCATAATTTTGCTTCCAAAGGCCTTTTTCTTTCTAAGGGGCATGAAGTTAACATTCTTAAAGTACATCTTTTTACTTTCCCCCATGAAGGTAGATGGATCATCCATGTCCTACCATCATTTACCCAGACTGTATATACCATTGATGGAATGTTGTTGATTTTACATGTAATGGGGATATTTTTCATAGCCATATTCATCCAAGTATCTTTTATTGTTGTGGAATAATTCCTGCACAAACATCCTAATCTTAAAGCACCTGCTATTGGTCTGACTCTTTGGATTTCTATTTTGGAATTTGAACACACTCTGGGAGAAGAACCTTTTCCTGATATCCAAACGAAACCTCCCCTGATTCAGCTTCCTGCCATTTCCTCTAGTCCTGTCACTGGTCACCAAAGAGAAGAGATCAGTACCTACCCCTCCGCTTCCCCTTGTGAGGGTGTTGAAGACCACAATGAAGTCTACCCTCAGTCTCCTCCAGGCTGAATGAATCAAGTGATCTCAGCCGCTCTTCATATGACTTCCCCTCCAGGCCCTTCACCATCTTCGTGGCCCAGGACATGGTTGGCCCTCCTGGCTGCCAAGACACTGCTGACTCATATCCAACTTTGCATCAACCAGGACCCCCAGGTCCCTTTCTGCAGTGCTGCCCTCCGGCCTCTCATTCACCAGTCTATACACACAACCCAGGTTACCCTTTCCCAGGTGCAGAATCCAGCACTTGCCATTGTTAAACTTCATACAACTGGTGATTGCCCACATCTCATTTGTTCAGGTCTCTCTGCAGGGCCTCCCTGCCTTCAAGGGAGTCAGCAGCTCCTCCCAATTTAGTGTTTTTGGCAAATTTACTTAGTATTCCTTCGACTCTTGAGTCCAAGACATTAAGGAAGATGTTGAAGTGTTGCGGTGTAAAGCAATATCCTGTCCTGGTTCCTCCCTCAGGTGTGCCAACCTCTCCCTTCCCCTCCCCCTTGCCCCCTTCCTAAGTGCTGTCCATCAAGCTCTACATTCCAGCAAGGGTGTCGTGTGATTGGCAGAAGTTCAAAAGATACTTCTCAGACCTGGGGTCATTGGCCTGTCTAAGTGTCATTGTCCCCTGAGACCCGCCTCCTCCCACCTGATTGGTGGCTCACCTATCCTTTCTCTTCCCCCTCCCCCTGGGCTTAAAAAGACCTTGAGACCATGAGGCCAGGATTCTTTTGGGAGCTGTTACCAAGATTCAGAGCTCTGTGACCCTGGAATAAAACTCTGGATTTAACACTCTGGCAGAATCCTCTCCTTTTCCTCTTCACCATTGCCTGAACCCTTTCCACCAGAGGTAAACTGAATTTCTACCAAGCCTGGACTTGTTCCGAGTGCCTAACTGCAACTTCCAGCCAGCCAAAGGTGTCTCTGAGGTGAAATACCACAGCTGCCGCCTTTGATCCAGCAGCAAGGGCCCGACGAGCCCAGGCATGTTCCACCCAGTAATTTTGGGATTTTATTCCAATATTGAAGATCACCGGGCCAAGGATGGAGTCCTGTGGAATGCCACTAGTGACCCATCCCCAGTCTGATGTTACCCCATTCGCTATAACCCTTTGTGCCCAACCCATGAGCCAGTTGCTCACCTGTCATGTAACATGGTTATCCAGCTGTGTGCTGCACATTTTGTGCAGAAGGATCCTGTGAGAGTGTTGGACGTTAGGATTTTTTCCTTTTTTCTTTCTCTCGCCATGTGGAGGGGCATCAAGATTGGCAGACCCTGTGAGGTTGCAAAGGAAGTCCCTTTTCTATCTCTTCTGCAGGCATGTCTGCTATTACCAATGTGGAGAGAGGTGACGGAGCTCATGCCACAGCATCCCCTGCAGCTGTGGGGGAATCATTGCATGTGTCCTGCCAGGAGGCAACAGCACCCCTGCCAGCTGTGACCATAACTACACTTAAGGGGAAAGGGCTTGACAGCCGAGAGAAGGCTGTGGTTGGGTTTCTGGTTTTGTTTGTTGTTGCTGCCATTGTTGTTGGTTTGCCTTGTTAAACATATACATACTAGTAAAGAACTGTTATTCCTTTTCCCATATCTTTGCCTGAATGCCCCTAAATTTCAAAGTTATAATAATTCAGAGGAAGGGGGTCATATTTTCCATTCCAAGGGAGGTACCCACCTTCCTTGGCAGATACCTGTCTTTCAAGTCAAGACAGAGAGACAGTATCCAAAGCTTTGCTGAAGACCAAAAAGATTATATCTACTGGCTTTCCTGGATCAACTAGGTTGGTTACCCTGTCATAGAAGGAAATCAGGTTTGACAAGCAGGACTTTCCTCCCATAAAGCCATGCTGGCTGTGACCAATGACTGCATTGGTCTCCCACTGTTTTTCAATACCTCCCAGAATAATTTTTTCCATGATTTTACCAGGTACTGAAGTGAGACTGACATGCCTGTCATTTCTGGGGTCCTCCTTCTTGCCCATCTGGAAAACTGGGACAATATTATTCATCTTCCAGTCAGCTGAGACCTCTCTGGATTCCCAAGACCACTCAAAAATCATCAAGAGAGATTTTGCAATGACATGAGCCAGCACCTTTGGGATTCTTGGATGAATCCCATCAGGCCCCATAGATTTGTAGGGATCCAGCTGGAGCACGCAAGTTCAGGATCGACTAGGACATTAACATTCTTGCAGTCATAGTCCTCCTGCTCAGAGCACTGAGACCCCCTTGGTCCATCATCAGTGTTGAAGACAGAGGCAAAGAATGCATTAAATATCTTTGCTTTGTCCATGTCCCTGTGTGGTGGTTTGACCAGGAAGAAGTGGGAATTCTGGGAGGCTGTGGTCAAACCAATGGATGCTTGGAGTTTGATATTGGCACCTGGTGTGACCAGTGCGGTTTGGACACACCTCCGAGAATACACAGGGGTTAAAAGCAGAGCTTCGGCCCTGGGAGGCTCTCTTGGGACGTCGAGGCGAAGAGGTCAGATCTGCCTCCCCTGTCCAGCCGCTGCTGCTGGGTGGGGGAGGGGCTGCCATGCGGTAGGCCCGTGACCTGGACAGAGATGGGGGGTGAGAAGGCCCTCGAGGATGGAAGGGTGGAGGAGCAGCCCCAAGAGACACGGGCAGTCATTCACCCCCCAGGAGGGAGAGAGGAGAGCCGGCGTCTGAATGTGATAGCAGCCGGCCCAGGAGGAGAAGGGGGGGGAAGAAGAGTGCTGGCAGGCCGGAGCAGCAGCAGCGTGTGTGGGAGTGCTCCGGGACAGAGAGAGACTGAAAGTTTTAACCCCTTTCTTTCATGATTGGGGCCTTGCAAAAATGCTGATCCTCCTCGGAGCTGAATAAGAAGAGAAATAGGAGATGAGATGAGACAAGGACCTGGCCCGATGGATGTAGAAATGATTGAGTGGGAAGAGATGATTGGAGTGGCCTTTTGGCTGGACTTTTCTTGTGGCCATGGACTCAGTTTGTTCCTGTGACACAGAGACTGCACTTAGGGGGAGGCAGTGCCTCAGAACCAGGAGGGTTCATCGTGGGGACCCCTCGGCCTCAGGGGGTTGGAAAAATATGGGGGGGACAGATGCCCCAAAGCAGAGACTGTGCCTTTTTGGAGTGAGACAAGGCATCCTTAAAAGACAGCCCTAGAAGCAGCTTTGGTCCATGCACAATGGTGAGAGCACTGAGCATGGAAGGAAGATGTCACAAGTGGCAAAAGGACTTTCCGGGCGGTGCCGAGTGACTTGGAAGCACATGAGGTTTCAGCGTGTTTCCAGGGGAAGCCTATGGAACAAGAAAGACTCCTCTCCTCTTCATGGACTGAAGTTTGAGTATTCTAAAGGGTGGTGCCAGGCTGGGCAGTTGGTGATTTTGGGAGAATGTACGTGATTGGGAAATTCTGGTGGTGGGGAGGAGGAAAGTGGTTTTTTGTAAGGTTTTCAATTTTTTTCCTTTTCCTTATAGTTTTTCCTATTTTCCTGTAGTTTAGGTAATAAAGTGTTCTTTATGTTTAAGCTGGAGCCTGTTTTGCTTATTCCTGGTCACATCTCACAGCAGACACCAGGGTGAGGGCATTTTCATGGGGGCACTGGCTCCGTGCCAGGCTCAAACCATGACACCCTGTTTGTGAGGTGACCATCCTCATCCTGTAATGAGTCAATATTATTTTTACACTGCCTTTTTCCATTAATATAGTTGAAAAAAACTTTTAATTTCTCCCCCATTTCTGCCCAGCTTCAATTCCAGTTGAGCTTTGGCCACATGAATTTTCTCCCTACAGTGGCAAGCAGCATCTCTGTATTCTTTTCATGTCACCTCATCTTGCTTCCACTAGGAATCCACAGATCTATGGCCAATCAAAATCATGGCAAGATAATGAGAAATAAAACTGTCCTAGGTTACAATGTGGGGTGTAACCAAACTATGTTTTCTACACCCATCTACATTTTTCCTGATTAACTGTTAATGGTGGGTAATGTTTCTTTTTCTTCACACCAATGACTCAGCCCTGATAACTCCCTCCGTGAAAGCAGCAGCACAATCCCACACATCCCGAGGGGGTTGTCTCTGTTAATGGGCCATCATGAACACAATGGCACCAGCAGAATAGATGGCTGCAATGACCATTAAGGACTCCAAAAATATCCTATGACTCATAGGACTGCATCATTCCCTTGTGAAACTCCCCTCCCTGGGGGTGGTACTGAACATTCCCACCTAGATTTGAGTGTATATAATCTGGGGGTTTGGGGACTGGAAACACGACCACCACTGGACAGATCCAGAGGAGGACCAGAACTTCACAGGAGGACCCGACCTTCCACAGGACCACCACTTTTGACTATACTGCAACCATCACTTCAGCAGGACTGCAACCACTGCTTACTCAGACTGTGACCAGCAGCCTGACCAACAGGGTTCCAGGTTGTACTCTGACTTTGTGGTTTTAAGCCAGCTTCTCTGTATCATTGCATTTGATGTAAACTTTCTATTAAATTGTAACTCCAACCTGAAATATCTCTCAAGGTATTTGTATGGGGTTCATTTCTCTCACTGGTTTACTTTCAAACCAACAAAAACAAAACCTAAAAACACCTTCGTCCCACCCCTCCCTCTTTCCCAGGCTCTCTTTCCCTTCAGCGGTGCAAGGAAACAGGGAATGGGGGTTACAGTCAGTTCATCGCATGTTGCTTTTGCCACTGCTTCCTCCTCAGGTAAGGTAAAGGAGTCCTTCCCCTGCTTCAGCATGAGTCCCTCCTATGGGAGACAGTCCTCCACAAACTTCTCCAGCATAACTGTAAGGAAACAGCAAAGTCTGACACTGCAGAAAATTCCTGGGAAGCACAGAAGAACTTAGATTACACACTATATGAGAACATGAAAGGCATCCTGTTTCTTCAAAGCCTGCAAACCTTGAGGAAACTAACAAACTGTCAGGCCGATGGATTTGTTACAGGCCTGCAACTGGGTTGCATGTGAAGGACTGGACAAATATTCTCACTCTAAAAGTGTAGGAAAGACATTTTGTGCTGTTCTTGTGAGCCAGTGAAGGCTTCCTAAAGATAAGGAAACCCCATAGTTCTCTCAAGGAAGACACCAAGGCTGTCACCATGGTGACGTGATGAAGGAGAGAAAGTTAAAAGATACGGACTCTAGCTGGCTCACAGAATGACGTGGCTCCTTGTTCACCTATTGAGAACTTTGTTTCTTTCTTATGACCACTGGTCAGTGAATGCGTCTATTAAGTAAATGTAAATATCTTTAAAAACTATAAAAGCAACATGTTGCTATAATAAATCTCTCTTATGCACCCTTCTTATGGAGTCTTGGTACTTTGCACTGTGTCGCGCTCTATAGCAACATATAAGTACTATCTTAACTCTGCAATAAGCAGATTCATTTTGTTCTCAGTTTGTGAGTCTTACATTCATACACTACAAATGGCTACTGATTTTACAGGGACTTCATTACTACTGACATGATCCAGTCCGGTGGTGTACCCCAACGGAATCAAATGTGTGTTCAGCTGATCACCAAGGAGCTCCTTTCATTGCTGGCTATAGAACAGGTCAGCCTTTTGCAAATGGTTGGGCTGCATTTCTTATAATGGGGCAAGGCACAACGAAATCCCAAAAACTGCATAAAGACTGTCTGTTGTGTATCCCCAGGGAACAGGATTATAAACTCCAACACCAGAGCCTCATCCAATTACCTATTTGGGTCAAACATTTTTGTTCCTGGTATCCATCAGATGGTTCCTATGATCTTACTCGCTGGCAAAAGATTGAATGTTTACAAATCTGCCAAATTTCTCATCATGATGTCCACCCTGATTATATTATTTCTTGGCATATGGTATACTCGGCTTTGCAGCAATTCAAGGAAGCAGATCGCATCCTTCTGGATGATCCGCCTGCATCGCTGTCAGATACTGTTGTTTTTATTAATGAAACATCACCTGAGGATAATGATCTAGAGAAAAAAGGATCTGTTTAATCCTGGTCCTATTGATTCTGGACAAGAACTAGATCTATATCCTCCTTTAGCCCCAGTGCGTGCTATGGCAGCAGCTACTCCTAGCACAGAAGAAATACTACAAACAGCATGCAAAAAAGGCTGCAGCAAATACTTCACCTATTCCACCACCATCTTATACCTCGTGAGACAGAGTAAAGATCCATTTTGAATTAGGTGAAGTGTCTCAGAGAGGTCAAAAGTCTGTGAGGCCAAAGCTGAAGGGAAAAACTGCAGGGCAGAGACAGTGAGGAGACAGAGAAAAAACCAGAAACAACCACAAGGTCGATCTGCCCCCGACCTAGGAATTCTTTTGATAAAGAAGAACTGGTGATACGTGTCACGCGGAATGAATATGTATGAACCTATTGTGAAACTGTATGCATATGTATTTGGAAGGGGAGATAAAAGGAGACCTGAAATCCTCAGAGGTACGCATGCCTTTTGAGGAGAGTTTTCTCCGCATGTGTCCGGAGCCGTAAATAAACATACCGAGCTTTACAACTTTTATAAAGTTGTGAGGTTTCTCCTTTTCTCCGCAAAACACTCGTCCTCTTCCTCTAGCGACTATGATGAGGAAAGAATACCACCCGTAGGACCTGTGACAGAAAGGTTTATATATAGATGGCAAAGGCTAGCATTGGAGGAGGGCAATATTGAATTTCTTCAAGCAATGTCTGTTGTATACCGTGATCAAAACCCACACCACGAACAATTGTCATATGAGATGGTAAAGGAACTGAGGAAATTGGTGAAAGAAAATGGTTTACATTCCTCCGTTACTATGAATTTATTGGATGCAATTGCAGAATGACATACTATGTTACCAGTGGATTGGAAATCTCTTTTTAAGACAATTTTGACAGGAGAACCATACTCTCTCTGGTAGAGGGAATTTGTAGATTTGGCTCAAATTCAGGCACTGAATAATGGTAATCAACAACCACCCCTTAATATCACTGCATCACAGTTCTCTGGCACAGATGTATATGCTACTGTTCAGGCTCGATTAAGAGTCCCACCCCAAGCGTGGGATCAGTCTACTGTTATTGCCATAAGGGCACTAGGAAAGGTACCTGATACAAAAAAGTTGGAGTCTGGTTTTGCTGCTGTGAGGCAACCTTTATTGATCAATTACAATCTGCTGTTAGATGGCAAATTGACATGCAGGAAGCAGCTGATGGTGTCTTAGAATCTCTTGCTTATGAAAATGTTAACAGTAACTGTAATAAAGCCCTAGACCTGATTCATAATTGTTCTAATGTTAAACTTTCTGAATTATATCAAGGCATGCACTAATATCAGCTCAGAACAATTTAAAGCAGAACTAATTGCGACTGTGTTAGCCCAACAGCTGGAAGTGGCCAGAGCCTGACAGGATATGATCCAGCAGTCACACATCTCTCTATTCCTGAAGCATAATTGGACAATCTGTTCAGGGATTCACTGCCTTTTCAAATTGCTCTTGCAGACTTAAATGGACAATTTTTTCACACGATGCCTCAACATGACCTGCTACAATCCTTCAAGGAACTCTTCTTTCAACAATGACGACTACAAATGAAAACTCCAATCCCTGAGTCAAAGACTGTTTTCACTGATGAATCAGGAAAGACACACAAAGCCATCATCCTGTGGAGAAATGATAAGGGAAAGTGGGAACATTCAATAACTGTGGAAGATCAGACAGCTACAGAAGCTGAGCTGGGTAGCACAGCAAACCTCCTGGCTGTGGTACAGTGGAAGTTGTGCAAGAGATAAACTCAAGGCAGCAACAAGAAGTGAAGACACCATATCTGACTGCTTTGATGCAAGAGGATGTCAGCAAGGACACTGCTGCAGCAAGGACTTGAAAACCAAAAAGATTATGTTGCTAAGGGAACAAGGGCAAGGGGGTCTGAGTGGAAAATTTTGTGCGGAAGTTGGAGAACTATAAATACTGGTAATCAGTGTAATAAACTGGCTTTGCTTGCACAGCATGGTCTGTCTCTCTCAATTGCTGCAAATAGTGTACCCATGTGAGGAACGACAATTCGCCTAGCTGGTGTCAGGCAGCAAGCCTCACAGAACTGGAAGTGCTGCTGAGAGGAAGCAGGAGCCTGGCTGGCATCAATCCCTTTTGATTTTGAAGGTGAGCTCTGGGGAACATGGGCAGTAATATGTCCTCAGAAGAAAAACATGTTTTCAAACTTATGTCTAAACTTTTAGAGAAGCATGGGAAATCAGTTGCTTCTCACTCTCTTAAGCTGATTTTACGCTGGTCGGAATCACAAGTTTGTAGGAATGTGCCCCCTGTTGATGGAGTGACCAAATTATTCTTTATCTGCTTAAAAAGGCAAAAAGCCCAGAAGTTTCTCTCCTCAATTTGGTAAAAAGACACCTCATAGGACCTTTGGGACTTCACCTCAGACCTGGGGCTGTCCGATTGGACAGAGGCCAAGAGGTCCCGCCTAGGTAATTCACTAGAAAAAGAAGAGAACAAAGGAAATAATCACTTTTGTGGAGTGTTTTAGCAGGAGCAAGGACCTCTTGACCGTGGCTAGGTTTTTCTCTGTAAGAGTTTTGTTATTTTGCCTTTTATTAAAACTTTTCCTGTTTCCAACACTACCTCAGAAGCCATCCTGCTAATTTTATGCCATTCCAGGTAGCAGAGCTACCTCAGGTGTAATGGGTTCCTCTTAGAGCTCATAAGACCTGGCTCAAAGAGTAACATATTACACATCAAAGGGTTAAATGCCAGCACTACTTTTACAGTGAAGTTATGGGATGAAGTGGAGGTGAAACTCTGGGATTGGGCAAAAATAGCAGTCGGCTTGTTACCTCTTTAGAGAGCTGTTTTAGAAACCTGTAAAGCCCAGGAAGGTGCCAGAAAAGTATTGTGAGAAACAACTGCTCACTTCTGAAAATTTTAAAAGGTTTATTAAAACCTTAAGAATAATTGCAACAAAAGGACTAAAGAAGGAAAAAATTATAGCGCAGGGAGCCTCTCCACCTTGTGGCTGGTAGCCACGTGGCTGGCTTCTCCATAAAATGGCTGCTCTACCTTTTATACCTTTGGCATTGCAGCACATAACCCTAGCTCCTCCCTAAGTCTGTGAGTTAACTCTTTGTCCCTCTCCATTGGTGTAGACTGCTTTCTTGTAACTTGATTGAAGGTCAGGTGTTACTATGCCATGCCTCTCAGTAACAAGCCTGCCCCTACCCCAAATGCCTGGATTACCAAGATCATCCCAGCATAACAATGCTGGGGGGGACACATTGCAGTAACATAACTATACATGTATATAACTTCTCCTAACATACTTATAATGTTCACTCTTTAATTGTGAGAGCATACCATCTCATTACCCATCTATAACAGGATTGTCTCCAGTTGCCCCTTCGGCGCAACACTGACTTCTTGCCAGGGCACTGCAGAAGAGTCTTTAACGCCCTCTGCGCCCCTCGATTTCTGCAGAAGAACAAGCCTCTAATATCCTGGTATGCGCCCCTGAAATGCAATTTACTGCTTTTGATGGGGATTCGGATTTTGAGGACAATTCCTTTGATCTTGGACCTGTTGACACAGAGAAGGATCCTGATTTATATCCCCCTAATCTGCATAACAATTGGTGCCAGCTGTGGCACCAAGCATTAGAAGCAGGTCATTTAGACATTGCATAAGCTGTTGTGGCTCCCATGATTGATCATGGTCAGAGACACCCTCCATGGGGCGTTTTGCTTTTTTCAGTCATTATAGAATTGTGGCACACCATAATGGAATAGGGCATTACTTCTCCTTATTTTACTAATATGCTTTCCACTCTTCTCATGTCCTATGCTATGACTCCTCATGATTTAGAATCACTTTCCCAACTGCTGCTTTTGCCAATGCATTATGTATTGTGGAAGGCAGAGTGGAAAAAGCTTTTAAAGCAAGACTTTTAACCTCATCACTCTGGGATGGATCCCATCTGGTCCCATAGATTTATAAAAATTCAGGCGTCTCAGCAGTTCTCTGACTGCCTCCTCCTGGATAATAGGGGGACCATTCTGCTCCCTGATGCCATCTATCAACCCAGGAGGACAGTTGTCCTGAGGACAAACTGTTTTCCCACTAAAGATGGAAGCAAAGAAGGCATCAAGCACTTCTGCCTTCTCTCCATCTGCAGTTACTAAATTTCCTCCCGCATCCAGTAGAGAACAAAGGTTGGTCTTACCCTTCCTCTTGCTGTTAATATATTTGTAAAACATTTTTTATTATCCTTCAAAAAAAGTTACCAAATTAAGTTCTAACTGAGCTTTGGCCTCTAATTATTTTTTTCTACATGCTATTGCAACCCCCTTTAAATACTTCCTTAGAGACCTGACCCTCCTTCCAAAGATGATACATCCTCTTTTTATTCCTAAGCTCCTTAAAAACCTCGTTGCCCATCCAGGCTGGACATTTGCTTCATCAGCTTATCTTTCAGCACACAAGGACAGTCTGTTCCTGTGCCCTCAAGATCTCTGTTTTGAAGCATGCCCACCTTTCCTGGATTCCTTTGTTTTTAAGGGCTGCTTCCCAAGGAACTCTATGAATAAGTCTCCTAAATAGGCCAAAGTCTGCCCTCCAGAAGTCCAATGTAAAAGTCTTATTGATGTTCCTCCTCATTTCACCAAATATTAAGAACTCCATAATTTCACGATCACTATGCCCCAAACGGCCTACAACCACCACATCTCCCACCAGCCCATCTCCATTTTCAAACAATAGATCTAACATAGTCCCTCCCCTGGTGGGCTCACTCACCAACTGCGACAAAAAGTTGTCCTCCACACACTCCAAGAACTTCCTGGACTGCCTTTTTTTCTGCTGTATTAAGTTTCTAGCAGATGTCTAGCAGGTTAAAGTCATCTACAAGAACAAGGGCTAGTATTCCAGAAATGTCCCCAGCTGCTTGTAGAATAAGTTTTCCACCTCTTCTTCCTGGCTGTATGGACAATAACAGACTCCCAGCAGGATGTCAGCCTTGTTCATCTTCCCCTTAATTCTTACCCATAGGCATTCAACTTCACCGTCACTAGTTTCAATACCCATGGCATCAAAAACCTCCCTAATATAAAGGGCCACGCCTCCACCTTTTCTCCCAATCCTGTCTCTTCTGAAGAGCTTGTAGCCATCCAGTGCAGCTCTCCAGTTACGCGAGTCGTCCCACCACGTTTCCGTGATGGTGACTTGTCGCAGGCATCTTTTTCACTAAAAATTCTTTCTTTAGGATTTTCCCTTCTGGGAAGCTGAGGCCCCAGAAAAAGAATGTAAACAATGGTTATCTGCTGCTGTGGAATGCAACAGGTGGATCCATGATTGGTCTCCTGTGGATATTTCGATTTACTGACCACTCATGGCAGAGCTGGCTCTTGCTCTCCGCTGAGACACAGATCTTTGTTATTCATTCTATTCTATTCTTAGCTTAGCCTTCTGAGAACTTTTCCTTCTATTTATTTTAGTATAGTTATAATGTAATACATATAATAATCATAGAATAATAAATCAAGCCTTCTGATCATGGAGTCAACATTCTCGTCTCTTGCTTCACCTGCAAACCCCTGTGACCACGGTCACAGTGACTGCATCATAGCTTTGCTGCTGCACCATGGCTTCCTGCTCTTCTTGTTTGTTACCCATGGTGCGTTCATTAGTACACATGCACTTCAGCTGGGCTGCTGATTTCACCCCTAACTCTGGCCTACCACCCTTGGGCCTGCTTCTAGAAAGCCCAGTTCCATCCTCTTCCCCCTTCAAACCTGGTTTAAAGCCCTCTCAATTAGTTCTGCCAGTGCATGAGCTAAAATCCTTCTGCCCTTAACACAGAGATGAAGTCCATCCAGTTCCCGCCGGCCAGGTGCTGTAAAGGTTGCCCCATGATCAAAGAATCCAAAATTCTGCTGATGACACCAACCCTTGAGCCACTTGTCGATAATGTAGGCTCTCCTATTCCTTCCATCATTTGTCTTTGCAACCAAAGGGACTGAGCAGAACACCACCTGCACTCCTGCCCGATCAATCACTTGACCCAGTGCCCTGAAGTCCCTTTTAACTGCGCTGATGCTCCTCTTTTCAGCCTCATCACTACCAGCCTGGAGTATCAGCAGTGGATAATAATCAGAGGGCTGAATCAGCCCAGGGAGTCTCTCAGTATTTTCCCATACCTGGGCCCCAGGGAGGCAACAGACCTCACTGTGGGATGGGTCCAGTCGACATATGGGACCTTCTGTCTTGGTTTGGAAAGACATGTGCCTGCTAAGGAAGGCAGGACCCTCCCCTGAATTGGAGAAAATGAAACTCCCCCCTCCGAATTGCTATAAATTTTAAATTAAGGGGCTCTCAGGCAACAAAAATTATGGTAGCAGGAAATAAAAGTTCTTTAATAGGGAAGAAAATAAAAGGATAAAATAAGCAATGCAGTAAACTAAAAGAATACTGACAGAGTCAGAACACAACCTGACACTCTGTTGGTCAGGGTGTTGGTAGCAGTCCAATTGGAAATGTGGCTGCAGTCCTCCTGGAGTGTCAGGTGTGGTTCTGCTGGAGCAGGGATCCTGTAGAAAACGGTGTAGTCTTCCTCTGACAATCCAGTGGAAGAAGAGGCAGCTGCTCTTCCTCTGGGAAATCCAGTGGAGAAGCTGTGTTGGTATTCCAGAATCTCCAGATTATATCTGGGTAACAATGCTTGGCTCCTTCTTCTGGGCGGAGCATCTCACAATGAGATGCTATAGTTCTTATCAGTCATGTAGTGACATTCAATAACCTGTTATCAGCAGATGTCCCCTCCCGAATGAGTGATTGTGATCACTCAGAGAGAGATAAGGAAAACTGCCCACTTGACAAAAGACAACTGCCATACAGATGGTAATAGAATACATCTTGCCTTGCCATCTGGAACAGCCTCTGTTCCCCTCAGAAGGGAGTCTCCTTCTACGACTACCCTTCTTTTCTTTTTAATGCTAGAGGTGGTGATCCATCTGACAGATGACACGTAATTGGGAGGGTCTCCAGGCAGATTATTTTCTTCTACATCATCTGGCTGACCCTCTAGATCCAGGACCTCATACCTATTCTGAAGTGGCACTTGGGTAGGTGTTGGGGGTCGGGAGAAGTTTTCATTACTGCCCTGAGCAGGAACCCACTTCCACTCCCCTTCATCCACATAGGTATTGTCCTATTGTCTGACGGTGGGAGGCATGGGAGTCCTCTGACTGGTACCACTGATAAGTTCAAACACTTTGAACAAAAAGGGGTCTGGACAATCTTTTTTGGAGGGTTCTATTTGGCTACGTACACTTACTAACTGCAGCTTTAGATCATTTAAAAACCATTGCTAAAAAAAAATCCAAAACCAACCAACAAAAACACAACAAACGTAAAACCCTACTACCAGAAGGAAACCTGTAACCCTGCCTGCGTGAACTGCCATGCAAACTGCTGTGCCACACCCTCAAAGACATGCCACACCGGTGTTTGCCTGCTCCTGTTCGCCATGCTCTGGGTCACTGTGCTCCCTAGATGCCCCTTTTATTTACTCCGGCACTCGCTGGAGGAAAGCCCTGCCCCTGCATGGCTAACAAGAACGAGGAACTCACCTTCTCAGCTCAATGCATATCATGCTTTTATGAAAGTCCCCAATTCCAGTAAACCACAAAAGGCTTTTACATCCCTAACTCAAGGGGCAAAAGACCCTTATATGCAGTTTACTGAGCCTTGCTTGGTCGTATCCTATGCAAGCTGTTACCGCTCCAGAGCTCAGTCCCCAAGGGGACTGGGTGCTAGAAGCCAGCTCGCTCTCAGACCAAGGCCGCGGGTTAGCCCCTAGCAAGCAGGGAGATATTCAGCTCTTAGTGATTAGGCAGCTCTTGTGATTTCAGCTTTGCTTGCTAGGTAGCTTTTCCCTTGGCCTAAGGCTCCGGCAGACGGTAGAGAGAGGAGAAGCAGAAGACGCTGGCTGTTCCACGAGTATGGCTTTATTGTAGGGGTCCGTGAAGGGTCTCAGCTCTTCTTCTTCCGAGTTAGTAGGGCTACAGTATGCTACTTTTATACCCTTGGCCTGGATCCAATCCTGACCAATGGCAAAGGTGTTAGGGTGACCATAAGTGACCAATGGTAGGGTTTAACACAATATTGCCTTACATGGCTATAGGGATAAGGTACAAGGCGGATGTCCCTGGAGACAGGAAACTTCTTTGCCGCTGTGTCAGCATTCTATTCTCCAAGGGGCCCTGGCTAAACCTGAGGGGTTTACTACAGTTTACTAATCACCTTCAAGAGGCATTAGACAAACAAGTTGCTCATCAAGAAGTTCGCAAGATTATTCTTTTAAAATTGGCAATAGAAAATGCTAACAGTGACTGTCAAATGGTTCTTAGGCCACTTGAAAATCCCACAATTATAGAAATGGTTGAAGCCTGTAATCATATTGGAAAGGTTGAACACAAGTTTGAAACCATGGCTGCTGCTTTTGCTGTACTTAAGGTAGCCCCTGGTTCCGTGGGACAGAATTTTTTTGGTTGTGGAAAGCCAGGCCACCTTAAAAAAGATTGCCATGTCTTAAAGGAGCAAAACCCAAAAAAGAAAGCTTGGAGTTTGACCATGATGCCACAAAAATGGCACTACGCTAACCAGTGTTGCTCTAAATATGATATTGATGGCAACCAATTTTGGGAATCTTGAATCGGAGCTTGAATCTGCGCTGCGCCCAAACACACATCCCTCAGCCGAGCTCTGCAGGGGGAATGTTGCTGCCTTGCAGCCAGCACCAGCCACAGTGCTAGCATGAATCTGCCAGCTGCTTGCACAGTAACTATTTTAGATTTCTCCGTCCATCTGTTCCCCACGGGGGTTAATGGACCTTTAGGTCAGGGATGGAATGTGTTGCTTTTGGAGCCATACTCAACCACTTTAATGGGATTGTTTGTGCTTCCAGGAGTAATAGATGCAGACTTTTTTAGGAGAAATCAAAATCATGGTCTGGACTCCCTTCTCCCCATGTACTGTAGCCCAGGGTTCTAAAATTGCCCAATTAATATTTTTTACAATGTTAATGTTTACTAACACAGTGCAGAAATGAAGGGGGAGGAGGGTTTTGGATTCACAGGCACACCTCAAATTTTCTGGACTCAGCAGTTAACTGTTCAACATCCAACTTGTAAATGCAAACTGTCATGGGAAGGACAGCATGTCACACTCACAGGCATTATTGATACAGGAGGCGATGTCACTGTCATCTCACAAGCTAAATGGCCCCCTAGATGGCCACTTACTGCGGTTCCCCAAGCACTCACTGGCACTGGGGGGAGCAGTACTAGCTTTCAAAGCAAAAATTTTATCCAAATTGTAGGTCCTGAATGTTACAAGACTTGTGAGGGTTCCTCAAGGTGAGAGAGATAGACGAGAATCTTGCATCATGATCAGAAGGCTGGATTTATTAATTTATGATATATAATACATTATGACTATACTAAAAGGAATAGAGAGACAAGTTCAGAAGCTGCTAAGCTAAGAATAGAATAGGAATCTAAAACAAAGTTCTGTGTCCAGGCAGAAAGCAAGGACAAACTCTCCCGTGAGTGGTCAGTAAATCCAAACACTCATAGAAGACCAATCACAGGTGCACCTGTTGCATTCCACAACAGCAGATAATTATTGTTTACATTCTCTTTCTGGGGCCTCAGCTTCCCAGAAGAGGAAAACTCCTAAAGAAAGGATTTTCCACATAAGATGTCTGTGACACCTGAGGGACATACTCCTACCATTAAGCCTTTTGTTTTGCAAATTCCCATGGTATTATGGAGCCATGACATGTTCTCACAGATGGGAGTCAGAATTGGAACTGATTTTTCATAGAGGTCACTAATTTGCGCACTCCCCTAAAAGTGACCTGGAAAACTAGTGAACCGGTATGGGTAGATCAGTGGCCCCTGCAAACTGAAAAATTGCACACCTTACAAAACTTGTTCAAAGAATAATTGCAAGCAGGACATATTATCCCCTCCACAAGCCCATTGAACTCTCCTGTATTTGTCATTCAGAAAAGGAATCATAAGTAGTATTTGCTTCATAATCTCAGAAAAATAAATGCAGTTATGGAAGATATGGGAGCCCTGCAGCCAGGACTCTCATCTCCAACCATGATTCCTCAAAATTAGCACTTGAAAATTATTGATTTGAAAGATTGCTTTTTGCAATTCCTCTGCACCTAGAGGATGTACCAAAATTTGCCTTTTTAGTGCCCAGTTTAAATACCCAAGAACCTTTGCAAAGATTCCACCAGGTGGTTTTACCCCAAGGGATGAAAAACAGTCTCACAATTTGCCAGTGGTTTGTTGCACAGGCCCTTAACCCAGTATGATAGGCAAAACCTCATGTGTTACTATATCACTATATCGATGATATTCTCATTGCAGCTGAAAAACAAGATGGTATGAAGGAAACCTTAGCCCTCACCACAGAAGCTATAAAATGTGCAGAATTGTGAATATCTCAGGACAAGATTCAACAAATACCTCCATGGCAATATTTAGGTTGGCATATTTGATCCCAAACCATACAGCCACAGCAATTACAAATTCAAAACAAAATTTCTACATTACATGAGGCACGAAAGTTGCTAGGGACCATTAATTGGGTGAAATACTTAAGATTTGTCTTCCCCAAGACATTTGAATTACAAAGCACAATTGGCCTTGCAAAAGGTGGCAGATGCTATTGCCCATAGGCAAGCCTCATGATGGGTGCCTGATCTCCCATTCTTACTAATCCTTTTAAATCCTTCATGACAACCACATGCTTTGCTGTTCCAGTGGGATCCTAATATAGCAAATCCTTTGCTTATCATTGAATGGATTTTTTTACCTCACCAAATGAGAAAGACAATTGTTACTCAACACGAAATGTTTGCACAGTTCATTATTAAGGCACGACAGAGATTACAAATGTTGGCAGGTTGTGATTTTGAACAAACTTGTATAGCCATAACTACTGTTTACCTGCAATGGCTTTTGCAGACATCAGGACCTTTTCAGATTGCACTAGCTGATTTTTCAGGTCAGATTACTTTCCATTCACCACCTCATAAATTGTTAACTACTAACTTTAATATTGTTTTAAACCTCAAGTGCGGTGAAACTCTTTTACAAGCTCTTACAGTATTTACTGGTGGCTCCTGACGATCCCATAAATCTGCTTTACTTTGGAAGGATAATGACATTGGTACATGGGCCTCCGATGTGACTGTAGTTTCTGGGTCCCCACAAATTATGGAATTACCTGCAGTTGTTTGTGCTTTCCAAAACTGGCCTAAACCTTTTAATTTACTAACAGATTCTGCTTATGTTGCAGGTATTGTTGAAAGTGCTGAAGCTGCTGTTTTGAGAGAAGTTTCTAATGCTGATCTGTTCCAGTGGTTACAGCAATTAATTTTCCTTTCAGATGCCAGACAACACCCTTATTTTGTTATGCGTATTCGCTCTCACACAACGTTACCTGGCTTTATGGCAGAAGGAAACTGACAGGCTGATTTACTTACTTGACCTGTCCAGGTACTCCCTTATGGTGTTGCACAAGCCAAACTTAGCCATTCCTTTTTTTACCAGAATGCTGCAGCTCTTTGTCGCATATTTGCTTTAAAGCGCCAACATGCAAAAGACATTATTGCTGCTTGCCCTGATTGTCAACGTCATAATTTTATGACAGGCTCACGGGGAATTAACCTGCATGGCCTACAAAGTATGGCAAACTGATGTCACCCACTACCATGAATTTGGTCACTTCAAATATGTTCACTCATCCATTTACACCTTTTCAGGTGCATTATTTGCATCATGCCACGCAGGTGAAACTGCCAAAGATGTTTGCTGCCATTTTTTGGCTGCTTTTGTAACTTTAGGGATTCCTCAACAGATTAAAACTGGTAATGGTCCTGCTTACACTACTCAATGACTTTCTTCCTTTTCTGCCCTATGGGGGATCTTTCATATTACTGGCATCCCTCACTCCCCCCAAGGGACAAGCAATTATTGAACATGCTCATTCAAAGCTTAAGCATCTTTTATCTCAACAGAAAGGGGGAGTGCAGGGATGTACACCAATGGAACGGCTACATAAAGCGCTCTATGTTTTCAATTTCTTAAATTGCCATGCTGATAGCAAAGTTCCCCCAAAAATAAAACACTTTTCTACTTCTAAGGAAACATTACTAGACATAGGGCAAGAAGCACAACTTCTTGTAAAAGACCCAGAAAGTGGAAGAATTATAGGCCCATTTCCCCTTATTACATGGGGAAGGGGTTATGCTTGTGTTTCCACAGATAACAGTCCTTGTTGGGTTCCAGCCAAGAACATCAGGCCCTTCATCAAACAACCACCTGATCAAAATACAGAAAAGCATTAATGCCCTTGAAGAAGTGGTTTGGGTTTCCTAGAGACATCAAAGTAATAAAAGATAAATCTTCCATCCTTGGGGAACCAGTCAATCATACATCCAGAGGTGGTCGGAACTGTGCTTCCTTTCCTTTACATAACCGTTTTCTTGCTTTAGACTGGCAACACCCAGACACCAACCAGTTTGTAACCTCTTTTGAGTGTGAACTTTCTGCAGGTCTGTTAATTTCCTTTCCCTGCTTGGCCTGTGTCCTGGTTAGGGACAAATTTTGGAGGAAATTCCCAAAGGGGTCTCCTCTAGAAAGCAAATTCAAGCAGCCCCATCCCAACCGGTTTGGGAGAAAAATCTCCTCATCTCTTTGGAGAGAAGTGGAAAAACCTGTTTATTTGTGGGTGTCTTTGGTATTGTGCATCTCATAGAAGAAGAGCTGACTGTCAGCATTGTGACCCTTTAAGGAACAGTCAGAGAAATATACCAATTAAACAGCTGGTGTGCAGACATCAATATGGTTTGCCCGGACATCAGGAATTATCAAGTGAGCAGTGGCTTGCCATTGTTAATAAGTTTTGTAGTGTTAGTTCTAGCTCCTCCAGCAGCAATGGGGAGTCCTCTATCACCATTGCCTCAAGGTAATGTTCAGCTTATGCTAGCAAAGGCTTTTTTAATATTAGTGCTTCCTCCTGTTACTTTTACTTGGCCTGGTAATCAGCCAAAAACAAATGTATGAATAACTTTAGCCAATTTAACAGGACAAGATACTTTATGCTTGGCTATGGCCTCTCCTGAAAACCCATTTTCTACTTGTCTCATTGGCTTACCTTTAGACACATGGCTACATCCTCCTTTAGCTAATGTCCTTCATTTTATAAATCATGCTGATGCTTGAGACCAATGGGTCCCATATCTCCCTCATGCAGCTCTTGAGCCCCAAGAATTAGAACTTTTCAGATCTGTAAAAATGGACCTTTGTGTTAAATTTAATTATTCTGGGGCCAACCAATCTAAAGCATGGGATGTTTCTCTGAGCCAACCCATATTCAAAAATGAAAGTGCCTGGTGTAATTACATTTCCACCAAAATCGCTCACTCTATTAATGCTGTTATTGTTAGCAGCAGGAGTGTTTTTTATTTGTGGAGACAGAGCTTAGGCTGCTATTCCATTGCATATTAAGGGAGGTCCCTGAAGTTTAGGGCAACTCTGGCTGCTGACACCCAACACATCCATGATTTTGCAACATAGATTTCCGCTGAGAAGGAAGCACAGTATTCATGCGTTTGTCCCTGATTGCAACAAATAATCTCGACTTTTGGTCACTACAACAGCATTGGGCTGCCTCCTTTTCTGCTCCAGGAGTAGCAGCAGGAAAGGCACTGGGATTGTTAAACTACACTGCTGGTTAGCTTGACAAACTAAGGCTACTTTGCTTGCTTTAACAGGATTGTTAACCAATGTTGATTCAATTAGACATGCTACATTGCAGATCCAGCCATTATTGATTTTTTGCTTTTAGCGCATGGACATGGATTTGAAGATTTTGATAGAATGTGTTGTATGAACCTTTCTGATCACTCACAATCTATTTATGCAAGTATTAAAGCTTTACAAGACAATGTAGCCAAATTAGAAATAATGGATGGAACGGATTAGTTTAACAGCCTTTTTGGAGACTGGAGGATCACTGGATGGGTCAAAAATTTAATTAAGATGGGAATGTTTGTATTAAGGATGCTATTAATTATAGTGATATGCCTGCCTTGTTTGATTCAATGTATTCAGAGATTGATTAATAAATAAATAAATAGAAAATATTGTTGAACAGAAAAGGGGAGCTGTGGAAGACCAGACAGCTACAGAAGCTGAGCTGGGTAGCACCACAGACCTCATGGCCCCAGTACAGTGGAAGTCATGGGAGAGATAAACTTAAGGCAAGAACAAGAAGTGAAGACACCACATCTGACTGCTTTGAGGCGAGAGGATGTCAGCAAGGACACTGCTGTAGCAAGGAGATGTTAGCAATGACTTGAAAACCAAAAAGATTATGTTGCTAAGGGAACAAGGGCAAGGGGGTCTGAGTGGAAAATTTTGTGTGGAAGTTGGAGAACTATAAATACTGGTAATCAGTGTAATAAACTGGCTTTGCTTGCACAGCATGGTCTGTCTCTCTCAATTGACGCAGATAACCTTTCAACCTGGATCTACCCAGCTAGTCCAACTGGCAGCAGTGGTAGAAGCATTTTGCCTTTTTTCACAGGAACCTATTAACACTGTGTTTCTCTTTATGTTACTGGAATAGTTGAAAGGATTGAGCATTCATTCCTGAAGGAAGTCTCTAACAAAGATCTTTTTGTGTTTTTAACCACTCTGTACAACTTTTTACTTCACAGGTCTCATGAATATTAAATTCTGCATCTTAGGTCTCACACCACTCTGCCTGAACCTATAGTAGAAGGTAATTCAAGGGCGGATGACTTTGCCACAACAATCACTGAAATAAACAGGGCCAGGAGACTTCTTCTCCTTTTTAATACCTTTATTAAAAGTGATCAGCTCAGGATTGGGCGTCCCGGCAGGGCTGCAGTCCCCGTCGTGCCTCCCAGGGCGACTCAGAGGAGGAGGATATGCGCAGCTCTGTCCACCAGGGGCAGAGCCGGGGGATCCAGTCCTCGTGGGAGCCTCTAGGGCGTGATGTCCCCGTGAGATGTTGCTTTTGAGCCTCGGCGGCTACCCTGGTCCCAGCGTTGGGACCACTCCCTACTCAGGGCGAGAGGAGCTCCGAAGGTGTTCAGCATCTCTGCAGGCTCAGCACTCGGCTCCTCACGTCCAGACATCACTTTAGTCTCTCAATTCTTATTTGGCTCGTTGTTTTTGGGGTTTTCTTGTTGCATCTCGAGTCGGGGTCCCACAAAGCATTCTGGACTTTGGAGTCACTTTGCATAACCCCCCCCCACCCTCTCAGGTGTCTTCCCTATGCTGTAAGAGAGCACAGCCTCGGGGGAAGGGCCATCACCCCACCCCAGCCAGGGCTTTTACTAATACAAAAACGGAGATAAGTCTTAACGACCCGGTATTACAATAACAAAGCACTAAGAATCCTGGCAGAGCCTGAGACCTGGCTGCGTCCCTGCAACTCTTTCTCACAAAAGAATATTAACTGAATTTTTGTTCATAACAGTCCCCCCTCTTTTTCTTTGATCGAGCTTAAATTCTTAAGCTCGCATCAACTCACAATTTTTTGTTTTGAATCTACTATAAATCTCTTGTGCACTGTGGTAATCATGCTTACTTGACCTTGTTACTTTTCTTGGTTTTTCCAGATTGGTTTGTACAGCCAATACTGTTTTACTAAAACAGACAAATAAGCATAGTAAAAAGAGCAATCCTCCAAGTACACACACAGCGAAAAAAACCACTTTTTCCCATACATATTTTCTGAAAATCTCTAAATTCTTCTACCCACTGGGATCAAGTGTAGGAGTTTGATCTTGATTATTTACACATGCTAATCTTTTTACTTCGTTTGGAATGTCCCTAATAATTGAATTCTTTATTTTTAATACTGCCTGTAGCCGGATGACTTTGTTCAACACAGATTTTGGGATCCGAACTTGGCTTTTACAATTTTGGATTTTCCCAATTTCTATTTCACTTTCCCGGTTTTGTTTAATTTCTCCCAAATCATTATATATAGGAACTCCCAAACTTGATCCAGTTTTTTTGGGTAATAAGAAAATTGGTTTTATCACTCTAGCAATGCAGTTGCCAGATGAGATCAAACTTAGCAGTTTAGAGCTCCCCTGAAATGTGTTCCAAAAGGGGTTTATCTCTTTTCTAGTACACTCATCTAAATACTTGTAACAAACAATTTTTTCTTACTATTTTCACCATTTCTTTGCTTTTTACTAGATCTGCTGAGCTTGTTTCAGCAGCATCACATTCAAAGCAAAACTAGGCTTCCTCTATAGGGCACTCTCTTAGGAGTGGCTGCCTAAAAGTGGCAGTATTCTGGGCTATCCAATACATTCTCTTATTTTTCTGATAAAGGACCAATTGGGAGAGGTTAACACCATCAGGGTTAGAACTGATGTGGACTCTCGACAAGGAGCTCACTTCGTCCTCATAGCGGGGTTGGTAGCACTCACTGCACAGCTCAGCTGGGCTTCCTAAAGCACCACCAGCAATTAGAGCCAGCATTACTACCCTTCTCAAGAGTCCGGTATGGGTCATCTTGCACAGCCTGCCCACCCGGCCTTGCCTCTTGGGGAATTTTTTTCTGAGGAGAAGCTTCCAAGCTCTTTAGAGTCCCTTCTACCCGCTTCTCTGGTTAAGCCTCTCTTGGTCTGTTCCTCACAAATTTTAGTTTCTCCCCCCCGGGAGTGTTCCCTAGAGGATTAACTTGGAGTCTTTGGAAATATATATATTGGGGAACTTAAACTAGAATTGCTTATTTACAGCCTTAAACTTTTTACCAACATAATTTACACAAAACAGTTTTGAAGCATTTTAAGCAATATTAGAACTCTGATACCAATTTTTCCCATACAGTTCAGTCTTTTTGACTCTTCCTCCTGAGAGTCAACTTTAAATCACAGTATACTCAGGTGAATTAACTTGTGATGTGGATGAATCCTTATCCCGTGCCTGGAGGTGAGTGGTGTGGACTCTGGCCCAATGCCAGAAGGAGAAAGGAGTGGAGTCTAGTCCAATGCCAGACGAAGAAACTGGGAGTCTGGCCCAATGACAGCAGGAGACAGGGGTGGAGTCTGGTCCAATACCAGAAGAAGAAACTGGGAGTCTGGCCCAATGCCAGAAGGAGACAGGGGTGGAGTCTAGTCCAATACCAGGGAGAATGGGGTGCAGTCCGGTCCAATACCAGAATGCCAGAGGGAAAAACTTGGTGTTGAATCCTGGTCCAATACCAGGGGTGAGAGTAATGTGAGTCCAACCGTCTTAGTAATGAAGAACACCTGAAACGGGCTTTCAAACACAGGCATTAATGGTGTGCTGTTAATGATTTTATCAAAACTCAGCTTCTCTGTTTAATCTTATCAGTAATTTCTCTTTTTCCATAGCTTGTATGTTTCTCTTATCAACTTCTACATACTCTGTATTTTGCAAGGAGTTGTATTTCTCAGCTAACTTAACTCTCAAAGTACTTTTATTCTCCTATATTTCTGTGTATTTAATTCACTGGTTTTCTGTTCTATTTTTCAAGATCTTATTTATTTATCTCTTGCTTCTGTTTCTTACTTTTACTTACAGCTTAAATACTTCTTTCAACCCCTTACTCTTTATCTCTTTTTCCCTTTTTTTTCTTACACCATTCTTTTAGACTATACACTTCCTTCTAAGATGTGGTAAAACTTGTAATGCACAATCTACATTACCTCTATTCTAACTCATCTATATTCACTCTCTCATTTCTCATTCACTTTCACACATTGCTCCACACCTTTAAGACACAAACATTGCTAGAAAATCACGGGTCTCTATAGCCCCCCCCCTTTCACCTTGGGGTTGGCCCACAGGTCTCATTATCTCTGGGCCTCTTGGAAGGGCCCTGACTCTGGTTGCCTCTGGTGCACATTCACCTGTGAGGCTGCCTGCGTGTCACTCACGCTCTTACAGCTACGGCTCCCTCACACATCTGGGGAGCACTAGTCTGGTTTGCAGGTCACACACACACACACACACACACACTCCCACTGCCCCCTTCCCACCTGCCCGGGAAGTTGAGGCTGACTTTGCTTGTGACTCACTCTCACACACACAACAAGACAACAATAAGGTACTTTTTACTTTCACACCACTTATTACAAGTTTAGTTTTTCTGGCCAGTTTTGGTGCTATTGGGTATCCTTTCTACCTAGCTGTTTTTTGTCTAACTTCAGATGTTACTTTGTTGAGACAGGACTTATCTGCTCCTGTATCAGCCAAAAATTCTAATTCTTCGTTTAGGGGTCCCACCTTAAATTTTACCTAGGGCTCTTTTAGATGTTTCATCGGGTCCCCTAAAGTGTAAAGCCCCTGACCCTCTACTCATCACCTCTAAGGATCTTTCCAGACATCATCTTGTTCCCTGGCTATTGCCACATCGAGACTGAGCTTTCTACAAAACCTCCTGGTGTGTCCTGGCTCTCCACAGTAATAGCAATGTCGTTCTCTCAAAGGGACTTGAGGTGTCTCTATCCCTTTTGCACCTGACAGTACAAGAGGCCTATCCTTGCCTCCTCCTGGTGGTGGACCTGCCCACCCTGCACTTTCTCTAGCTACAGCAACCATGATCTTAGCCTTGGCCTTTGCTTTTTCTTCCTCCCTCCTTAAATACACCTTCAATGCCTCTCTTAATAACTCATTTATGTCCTTTGCTTGCCACTCTTCCATCTTTTCCAGTTTCCTCCTTACATCAGGCCAAGATTTGGTAACAAATTGGACTTTTAGTAGCATTTGACCTTCTGGGGTGTCTGGGTCTATTCTAGAGTACAACTGGAAGTTCCACCTTAGGTGATTAAGCCAGGCAGCAGGAGCTTCCTCTTTCTCCTGCGTGCCCTCAAATGCCAATTGGGTGTTAGTTCCTTTGGGAACTGACTCTTTGATCCCCCGTATTATCAAAGACCTATATTCCATCATGGCCTTCCTCCCCTCCTCCTGGTTAGGGTTCCAGCTGGGATCCGTTAGTGGCAATGTCTGTTCACCTGATGGCACCTGGGGTCCTGGACGGTTATCTTTCTCCCAAATTCTTATGCCAGCCACCCTAATCATCTGGACCTCTTCTGGGGAAAACAATATACTCAGGATGGAATTCATCTCCCCCCAGGTGTAGATATTTGGACCTAGAAATTGATCCACTTGGTTGGCTATGCCCACTGGGTCCTCAACTAAATGCCCCAACTCTTTCTTGAATCCTCTCACCTCAGAAGCAGTTAGGGGAGCATTCACAAAGCCAACACCTCCTGCTACTCCTCCCATAGGAACCTCTCTGAGGGGAAAGAGTCTCTCTGCCTTGGAGGTCTTGGATCTGGTGCTACAGTACGGCCCATCTTCAGATGCCAAACTACTTTGAGGGATATCTGGGTTACCCTGAACTTTCTGCCCATCAGCAGGTGTATTTGCTGATAGCTGTTTATCGGGTGAGGAGACATTTGTGCCCCAACTAGGAGGAGGTAAAGGGACACCAATAGGAGGGGGAGAAGAGCCTGAGTGGATATTAAGTGCAGCTGGAGAAGGGGTGGAGAATGCAGCAGGTGGAGTAGGCACTTGTGGTGGTGCAGAAGGAACTGGAGGGGATACTGGGTTTATCATAGCGGAAGCTGAAGAGGTAGAAGGAGGAGTTTGAACAGTTGGTAGTGAGATGGCAGCCGGGGGAAGAACCGGACCTGCCATTTGAGGTGCTTGAACAAGAGGATTATAAAGTGCAGGGGCAGAAGGAGGCAAATAATCTAGGGGATCCCATCTTTTACTAGTCCTATCATCCCCTCCTTCATTCCCCTCTTTCTTCCTCTGTACCTTACAAATTCGCACCCCTTCATCCTCAACAGCGCTCTTTAACCAGCAAGCTACATACAATAATTGCTCAGGATCAGTATCCCCTCGAGCTGTCAGATAATTATTTAACAGCTGGCACATCCACTTATCCTTTGTCCCACACCAAGGCCATCCTCCTTGTATCTCTAATTCTGGCCACACTTCCATACAATAATGGATCATTTTCGCTTTATCTAATCCCTCCGTGGCCTCTATAGAATCCCATTTGACTAACAGTTCTCCTAAGGGACTATTAGGATGTATATACCTCAGTCTCTTACCGGTCTTTCTACTATTACACCCTCCCATTTTACAGGTCTTAACAGTAAAAAATCCCAAAGGTGCCTTTACTGACCGGTAATTTCAAAAAGAACCTTCTTTGAGGAGCTTCAGCCTCCTCCACTGAACTTCAAAATTTCTGCCTGATGCTCAGGACTTTATACTGAAACAACTGCCCAATCTCTTGATTGCCCAACTTTCCCCACGTCAGGTCTTACATCTATCAGGACTTGAACACACAAAGCCTCGGCCTAAGAATCCGGGTCGTGCCTGACTCCCTCTGTCAGGAAAAACAACTGCCTGATTTTTAGTTTGCCTAACCCGCCAATTTTTAGGCTTCACCGTATCAGGACTTAAAAGCAAACCACAGCCTCCTTCGCTGGGGTTTGTGCCTGACTCCTGTGTCAGGACTTACTTTTGCCTGCAGGGCTTGTGAGCTACCCGAATCCTTCTCGGGACTGACAAAATCTTACGTGAATCCTTCTCGAGACTTACAACTGCTACCCGAATCCTTCTCGGGACTGACAAATCTGCCTGACTTCCCTCTGTCAGGATCTATTTTGGGTGCGTGCCACTCATACAAAAATTCCCTCCGCACGCCCGGAGGGGGGGGGCCCTTTATTCCCCCTTGGGAGACGGCTCACTCATGCTAATTCCAAGCTCCGCCCCCTGTTCCCGGCCGGCTTTCTCGCGAAAGCTCGGAACCGCGGTACTGAGGAGTCCCTCTCACTTCGAAGGTCCGGCTGCCGGCCTCCGTCTCATTCACACACACATGCGCACGTCTCCTGCTCCCGCCACCAGCTTTCTCACCAATCCGGTGCTCCGGTGCTCCTCTGCGTCGCTGCTCCTGAGCCGATCCCTCTGGTCCTGGTAGCCAGCTGTCCTGAAGTCCAAGATGGCCAGTCTTGAATCATCTTGCGGCGTGGCTATTCCAGACGAGCGCCCCCAGCTGAAATAAACAGGGCCAGGAGACTTCTTCTCCTTTTTAATGCCTTTATTAAAAGTGATCAGCTCAGGATTGGGCATCCCGGCAGGGCTGCAGTCCCCGTCGTGCCTCCCAGGGCGACTCAGAGGAGGAGGACATGCGCAGCTCTGTCCACCAGGGGCAGAGCCGGGGGATCCAGTCCTCGTGGGAGCCTCTAGGGCGTGGTGTCCCCGTGAGATGTTGCTTTTGAGCCTCGGCGGCTACCCTGGTCCCGGCGTTGGGACCACTCCCTGCTCAGGGCGAGAGGAGCTCCGAAGGTGTTCAGCATCTCTGCAGGCTCAGCACTCGGCTCCTCACGTCCAGACATCACTTTAGTCTCTCAATTCTTATTTGGCTCGTTGTTTTTGGGGTTTTCTTGTTGCATCTCGAGTCGGGGTCCCACAAAGCATTCTGGACTTTGGAGTCACTTTGCATAACCCCCCCCACTCTCTCAGGTGTCTTCCCTATGCTGTAAGAGAGCACAGCCTCGGGGGAAGGGCCATCCACCGCACCCAGCCAGGTTTTTTACTAATACAAAAGAGGAGATAAGTCTTAACGACCCGGTATTACAATAACAAAGCACTAAGAATCCTGGCAGAGCCTGAGACCTGGCTGCGTCCCTGCAACTCTTTCTCACAAAAAAATATTAACTGAATTTTTTTTTCATAACAATCACTATATCACAAAAGTTGGGGCAGGAAAAACTTTCTCATGATTTCTACCATCAAAATGCCCAAGCAGTGGCAAAACAATCCAATCTAACCTTGCCACAAGCATGGGATGTAGTGAATACTTGCTCACAATGTCAGCAGACTCTTTGCCACAAATGTTAGGTACAAACCGACAAGGGTTGAAACCTAATGACATTTGGCAAACAGATGAAAAACACATATAGAGCTTTGGGACTTTTAAATATGTCCATGCTTTTGTTGATACCTGCGCTGGTTTTGCATTAATTGATTTTTAGTGAGGAGGGAAGATGCTACCTACGGAAGTGATTTTCTGAGAGGAGCTGCTAAGAGCTTCTTCTGTGCCTGAGAAAACCTATCAGTGACTAGTTTTGAGGATTGACACCTGGTTAAACAACTTTAAAATGTTAAATACACCTCTGTGACACACATTTTAAAGACAGCAAGCCTGGGAAAAGCTGTCTTTCTTCTGGCCTGGGAACAGGTAACAGGCCAGCCCAGCCTCTCCGTGCAACTGGGCCGGGCCAGGCAGGCTCTGCCATGGGGCTGGGCCCCTTCCCGGGGAACCTGCCAGGCCCTGTCCTGGCAGGGCCAGGTCCTGCTCTGCTGCAGCAGTGGCTAGGCCGGGCCCCCAGTGGCTGCCGGGCAGGGGGAGGGGAGGCCATCGGCCCTCTTCTGAGCTATAGTCTGGCTACTGAGATCATAGCCACTTCCACCCCACAGCATGGGAGATCATGTGGCTAAGATCAGGGGCGGCTCTGCAGCCCGTGCAGAAAGTGGCCCCATGGCTGGAATTGAATGCAACAGGGGCTGGAAAACAGCCATGCAGCCAGAACGGTTGCCACTGTTCTGGCCCGGGCCCCTGAGATCCTGGCACAGCCCCCAGCACAGCCTTAAATACATCACTGTGAGTGCTCTGGCCTCTGCCAGGCAGAGATCACATGACCATCCACAGGCCTGGGCGGGATATTAAATCTTTCACTGCACAGATGAAACTGGAAAGCATTAATCCTCTCTTGAGTAAGAGAAAAGGCAGGAGTGAAGACAGTGAGGTCAGTAAAGGAGTCAAGTCTCAGACAGGAGGAGAATGAGGAGATGCCTTAGCCTTGGGCTGAAATTCTTTTGTGAGTCCATGGTGATGGACTATGATACACTAGAATATCCCTGTGATTCATGAAAAAGCATGGGGGGATGGAGTGTTCAAACTGTAAACATGAGCAAAGGTATCCGTGCTGAAGCAAGGAGATGTTGAAGTAGCTGTGATCCAGATGATAAGGTTGAACAGAGAGAGACAAAAGTGATGAAGACCCTTTGCTCCCAGGGAAGAAGACCTCTGTTCCCAGAGATTAAGATGATCTCAGAGATAGATGAAGAGAACCTTTGCTTTTGAACAGCTCATCCTTAAAAGTGTACCCCATTAGCCAAAGACTGAGCCCTCAAAAACAGTTGTGGGGAAAGCTGTAAGTCAAGGGGAGGAACTTTCATACAGTGATCAGATTTCCTTTTTCCCGGGCAGCTGATTCACTGTGACACTGAAGCCACGAGAGAACTGTTTCTTATGTAGAAGTCTCCATGGCATGGCAAGAGAGACTCCTCTCCCTAAGTGAACTGAAGAAAGACTATTCTAGAGGTGGTAAACTGACTGAAAGTCCCAGGTTTTGTCTCTGTACATTGTCAGTGAGAAAGAAAAGAAGGTTGTGTGGGGAGAAGTGTTCTGAAGGTTTATTCTGTTTTCTTATTGTTTTTTTTTCCTTTCAGTTTTGTTAATAAAGTTTTCTTTATGCCCTTTAAAGTTTGAGCCTGCTTTGCTCCTCCTAAATCCTATTTCACAGCAGAAAATGAGTAAATAATTCTAGTGGGTGCATGAGCATTTGGCCAGGACTAAACCCACTACATTAATTTGGTGTATTGGCCGAGAAAACTCAGATTGACAAACCAAAACCACTACAATACCTTTTTAGGATTCATAGTAGCAACAGCACACAAGGGTGCGAAATCAAGAGATCCCATCTGACATTGGCTCTGTGCCTTCAGCATAATGGGTGTCTGTCATGGTTTGACCCTGGTGCAATGCCAGTGCCCCCATGAAAATATATTCTCCCTGGTGTCTACTGTGAGATGTGACCAGAAATAGAGCAAAACAGACTCCACCTTAGGAATAAAGGAAAAAAAATTATTAACTTACACTATATAAAAGAAACACGCAGAACTCAAAATTAAAACCGTCCAAAACATTCCCCCCACCAAATTTCCAATACATCACAGTAAGACAAAATCTTGGTTTCTCAATTCAGTTACCACCCCTCAGATCACCAACTCTCAGTCCATCACCACCTTTCAGATAATCAATTCTCAGTTCGCCAAGAAGAGAGGAGTCCCTCTTATACCATACGCTTCCCCAGGAAACACAGTTGAAACCTCTTGTGTTTCCATGTCACATGTGGCACCGCCCGGAGATCATTTGCCATCGTGACATCTTCCTTCCATGTACAGTACTCTCACCACTGCACATGGACCAGAGCTGCTTCTAGGGTTCCCCTTTTAAGGATGCTTTGCCCAGTTCCAAAAAGAAGCCCAGTCTCTCACTTTTGGGACACCTGTCCCCCCCAAATTCACCCCCTGGGGCCAAGGGGTCTCAAGAACAGAGATCATCTTCTTCACTGAAGATCGAGGGCCCTACCACTCTGCTCATCTGTCATCTCTGTTCACGCCACTCCTTCACATAACATCACTGCACTCTCTTGGCTCCAAGCCATTGCCTCCCCCTAAATGAAGTCTCGGTGTCACAGGAAAAAATGGTTCTGTCCATGGCTATACAAGAAAAGTCCAGCCAAAGGCCACTCCATCATCTCTTCCCACCTAGGATTCTTCTCAACTCTTCTGACATCTTTTACTTGCACAGACTTTCATCACACTTGCCCATTTCCTTCTATTTCATCTCTATCTGTCTTCTCATTCAGATCCAGGAGGATCAGTATTTGTAAGGTTTCCATCATCCAAGAAAAGGGTTAAAATCTCGGGCTCTGTCTGCCCAGAACTCCCATGATGGCCCTGCCAGGCACCTTCTCTCGCCGCCCCCCCCCCCCCCCCCCCCCCCCCATCATCTCCTTCTTGGCTGTGCTGCCAGCACATGACATCAAATTTCAAGGTGGCACATGTATAGGCACAGGGTCTCTCTCTCAAATCTGACCACCTATTGGTTTGACCACCAAACTCCCAAAAAACTCACTTCCTTTTCAAACCAGGACAGTGTCCCTCAACAGATAAAAACAGATAATGGACCTGCACATACATCTCATAAAACACAAGAACTCTTCCACACTTGGTGTATCAAACACGTCACAGGTATTGCCCATTCCCCAGCAGGGCAAGCCATAGTCAAAAGGGCACATTGCACGTTGAAAAACATACTAAAAAAACAAAAGAGGGGGAATTGCATCAGCACACTCCCTCAAGAGCAGCCTGACAAAGCAACCTATGTTTTAAATTTTTTTAATCTCTCCAGTAGAGATCACTTAACTGCACATAAAAGGCTTCTGGGCCAGACTGCTGATGGAGAACGAGTCTACCCAGAAGTTACATACAGGATGTATATAGTGGTCAGTGGAAAGGTCCAGTTCCACTGTTAGCTTGGGGAAGAGGTTATGGGTGTGTTTCTTTACTTACAGGACCATATTGGCTCCCAGCAAGATACATCAAATCCAGCCAAGGACAGTAACAATGAACCTTGTCGTCTTTCTTCTGCTATACTGCCATCAAATGGTGGAAGGGAGAATCCACTGGGCCCTGTTTTGCGGAGAAAAGAAAAAGTATCCCACAACTTTGTGAAAGTTGTAAAGCCGGTATGTTTATTACAGCGCTGGATACATGCGAAGATTGCTCTCCTCAAAAAGACATGCGTACCTCTAAGAACTTCAGGTCCCTTTTTATCTCTCTCTCAAATACATATGCATACAGTTTCACAATAGGTTCAAACGTATTCAATTTTATGGGTTTCGTGTGACATTTACCGCTAGTTCCTTTTTATCAGAAAGAACTCTGAGGTCAGGCTGACTTGCCCTTACAGCAGTCCCTGTCTCTCTCTATCATCTTCTGTCTCCCCCCCCTTTATCTCTGTCCTTCACTGAAGTAACTTCACTGAGCTTAGGCCTTGCAGTCTGGCTAAATAACTATGGTTTCTAACCACAGACTCAACTCAAAAATGTACATTTCACCTAAATTAAAATGGATTTCTATCCTGGAAAATTTTCACTTTGCCTCAGCCCACATGATTCAACCTCCACTCTTTCAGCCTCTGACCTGGTGAGAATCAGAGCCTCCCCTAAACAATCATGGAACAGAATGGGTAGGAGGATCTTGGCTTCCTCCCCTAGATCAGGATATTGTAGATACATACAGTATTAACACTACTTTTATAACCAATTTACCACCTATATGCTTAACACTGATTCAAACAAGTACCTCTTTACCTTGTGCTAACTTTTTAATGCAATGACATTCAATATATATCCACTCAGACAATGCAAGAAATTTGACTGCTATTACATTGCCAGCCATTCTGTCCACCTCTAACAAATCTCTGGATGCCACTCCACCTAATTTCCCCAAATGCTGTTTTACACCCATCTCCAATATATGGCATTTGGAATGGACATGATGTATAGCCACTGGCCACAACAACAATTCTTACAGTATGAGAGGGTAATTGATTTGGGATCATATAGTATCTTTAAAGAAATGCAACCATTCACCTGTCCCAAAAGGCAAACCGCTGTATTGTTTGTCATGATGGTGGGATGGCCAGATCATTAATGCAATATTATTTAGGTAATAATCAGTCCCGTGTGCACCGTTGTGGAAAATGTTACCTGCTTATGTTAATAGGATGTACCAAGTAAAATTAGATAAGAACGCTACAATTGCTAATTTAACACTGCAAGAGGAACAATTACTAATGACTTGTACTTCACACCCCTATATTTTTGCTTTAGGTAATGATTTTTTGATAGATCATAGAAATGGTTTGTATCCACTGATTCTTTTGTTTTCAAATCATGTATAACCTATGAAGATATGCATGACTATTCTGTCCTTCTTCCATTTAAAAGAAGATCTGAAATTTGAGTACCGAGAAATTTGACTCAAACTTGGGAAGGACAGGATGGTCTCTCACAATTGGCTCGAATAGTCCAAGAGGAAATCCAAACGAGTTCACAAATTTCTGGGTTGATTAATCTTTGCTATTGTTTCTGCCGTAATAATATTAACCACAGCCTCTGTGGCTGTCACTGTCTTAACTTATTCCATTTAAACTGCCCATACCATGGGACAGGCTTTAACTAATATCACAAAATAATTACAAGCACAAGAAAACATTGATAAAGAACTAATGGCTAGATTAGATGCCTTGGAAAGTGCTCTGATATGGGTAGGTGAGAGAGTTGAGGCCCAAAAAGCTCACCTATCCCTGCTCTGTGATTGGGAAGATATCCAGAATTCCTTGTGTGTTACTCCTCTTCTGTGGAATGACACAGAACAGAATTGGGAGACAGTTAAAAACCACCTTCAAGGGGCCTTTGATAAATCCTTACAACAGAATATACAGTCACTTCATGCTGAATTAAAAGATCAACTCAATGTTACAAACTCTGCAGGAACAAAAGGTGTTGACAAATCTGAAACATTATCTTTCTTGGCTAAATCAAAAAAATTAGTTTTCTGGGATAAATTTACGAGTTTAGGTTTTCATTGGACCGAGTTGTCTGGCAATGATATCTTTTCTAATCTTCTGTCTTGTCCTTTTTAACATAATCAGAGCTGTTAAAAGCATGCAAAAACAAGTTATGGTTACCTTACCTTTATCTTAGGACTTCAATAAAAAGGAAAAAAAAGGGGGAGATGTCAGGAAACAGCAAAGCCTGACAGTGCAGAAAATTCCTGGGAAGCACGGAAGAACTTAGATTACACACTATATGAGAACAGGAAAGGTGTCCTGTTTCTTCAAAGCATGCAAACCTTGAGGAAACTAACAAACTGTCAGGCTGATGGATTTGCTACAGGCCTGCAACTGGGTTGCATGCGAAGGACTGAACAAAGATTCTCACACTAAGTGTATCAGTACTATCTTAACTCTGCAATAAATAGATTCATTTTACGCTCAGCTTGTGAGTCTCACATTCATACACTACACGAGTCCTTCCCAAGGGCTCCAACATGGGTCCCTTTCCACAGGGTGCAGTCCTTCAGGAATGGGCTGCTCCAGTGTGAGTTCCCCACAGGATCCCAAGTCCTACCAGGAAACCTGCTCTAGCATGGAATCCTCTCTCCATGGGTCCACAAGTCCCTGCCAGGACTCCACTCCAGCACAGGCTTCCCACAAGGTCACATCCTTCTTTTCAGGCATCCACCTGCTCTCTCTTGGGTCTCCTCCACAGGCTGCAGGTGGATCTTTGCTCCCCATCGACCTCCATGGGCTGCTGGAGCACAGCTGCTTTACCATGGTTTTCACCACAGGCTGCATAGGAATCTCAGCTCCAGTGACTGAAGCATCTCCTCTCTCTCCTCCACTGAACTTGGTGTCTGCAGAGTTGTTCTCACATATTCTCACTCCTCTCTTCTCTGCAATTACATCTGTGCAATAACTTTTTTTCCTTCTTAAATATTTTATCACAGAGGCATTACTACCATTTCTGATTGCCTTGGCCTTGGCCAGTGGCAGATCCATCTTGGAGCTGGGTGGCATTGGCTCTGCCAGACACAGGAGAGGCTTCTAGCAGCTTCTCACTGAAACCACCCCTGTAGTCCTCCCCCATCAAAACCTGGCCACACAAACCTAATACACTATACAATTAAGGTAAAGTCTGTAAAAGAGAAGTTGAATATTCTTTTATATCTCCCTATCTCTTTACATGCATGTGATCTACTTGCCCAGGTAAAAGATTATACTGGTAGGCATTCCCATATATTATTTGAAAAGTGCTCACTCCTTTTAATCTGGGGGTAATACAAATTTTCATGAGTCAAAGGTAAGACCTCCACTCATTTCAACTGAACCTCTTGGCATAACTTAGATATTTGCCTCTTTATTGCCTGATTCATTCGTTCTACCTTTCCACTAGACTGTGGTCTCCATGGGGTATGTAACTCCCAACTAATCTGTAAAAACTTAGACACTTCTGTCAGTGATGGAGAGAGATGGGGAGACTGACTCGGTGATCAGAGTCCAATTTTATTGTGGGATACAAACACATATATACTATTTCAGGGAGACTAGTAATGTGTACTACAATGATTAGGTTGAAATCACATATACATACTTATGCATATAACAACATCTCTTGCTTGCAGAGTTTAATGGGATTTTTTTTTTCTGGTAAACCCATTTGATTTAATCTTCTTGCAATCTGGGTCTAATTTTCAAAGTTCCATTTGCTTTTGCCAAGGCATCCTGTTATCAAATCTCTTATGTTAACCAGGTCCAAAGTCCATCATCTGTCTTGTGTCCCCCAACATTCCAACACACTTCCTGCACTATTTCTGCTACAAAGTGGGGTCCATTACCTAAAAACATTCCTTCGGGTATACCAAATCAGGGTATTATTTCTTTTAACAAAACCTTAATTCTCAACTGTTTGTTGTTATGAGAGAGGAAAGCCTCCAGCCAAGAAGAAAAGGTATCTACTAATACCAATAAATCTTTGTATTGATTACATCTTGGTAATTCTGTAAAATCTATTTGCCAAAGTTCCCCGGGTGTAATTCCTCAGTTTACACTTCCTCCCTATATTTTCTTTACTGTAATATGTGATGTGAAGTAATTCATGCTTAGGTGGAAAATGTATAAAATAAAAATTGTAAAATAAATTAAACACATAACGAAAATTGAATGAGCCTCTGACCACGGACAACCCAGAGACAGATTACCACACCGAAGTTGTGAAACTCCTGGTGGCAGCAGGAAAGGATGCCTCCTTAACAAGTAAAAAGGACTTGGCTGGTGCAGAGATGAGCTTCTCCCAGAACCACCTGGGAACACCCAACGACAATCAGTACTTGATAAGTATCATCAATCAAGATAACCGAAGTTGTCAAGACCATACATCTGAATATCCAACTTCTCCTGACATGATCAGCACCGGACACCACCCAAGAAAGAGCAATTGTCCAGCCCTGTACAGTAAAAAGAAACTTCATACATATGTGGGATGACAAAGGAAATCAGGGCACCTCTGCCTCAGGCAGAAAAAACTGTATAGAACAGCCCTGCATTTGTGGACAGAGGGAGATCCAATGTGATAGAGGTCGGATCTAGGTTCACCCAGCACCGATCCCGGGCTTGACGCTGTCTCTTTGACTGTGGCTATCGAGGACCATATTTTTCAGTCACGAAAATAAAATCTTTCGCATTTATTAATTTGGCTTTCTCGTTGATCATTTATAACATTTACTATTTCTGGATTATTAGCACAGAAATGTGCATTTTTTTTTTGCTACTATGTCTGCAAAACTTCGCATCTTGGGTCCAAAGAAATTGTTGTTTGCTAAAAGCAACAATGCATCTGGTCCTGCATGTGTCTTTTGATGCAACCTTTTGAGTTGGGTTTCTATCACCTTCTCTGGGACCAGTATCTGCTTTTCAGGCATTTCCCATCATCCTTCTTTATTTATAATACAGTCCAACTGTTGTGCTAATCAGTCCTCTTATTTTACATAATTTGGTGGAGATAAAGCTATACAGGGTTTTGAAAGCAATGCTCCTTCAGAATTTAGTTTCTTCAGCACAGCCTCTTTTGCTGTTTGATCTGCTCTTCATTTCCCTTTATGATGTTGGTATTCCTTTTGTGGTGTGATTTGCAATGTATTATTGTGACTTTCTTCTGTTGAAGAACTGCTTGAAGTAGCTTAATAATTTCAGTTCCATATTTCACTGGGCAGCCCTGTGAGTTCAAAAGTCCTCATTCTTTCCAAATTGCTCTGTGCATGGACTATGTCTGTTTTGCCAGTGAGCAGGGTCAGCACAAAAGACACAGACACCAACTTAAGGAATAAGTGTAATTTAATATAACGCAAAACTGCAAAGAATCACAAAAGGATAGGCTAAGCAATGCACATAATCTTTACTACAAAAGATTGCCTGTAGTGATTAAGAAAGATACACCACTAGTTACCCAAATACTTCACTGTCATCCAGGTCCATACATCAACTGGGGAAGATGTCACATTGAAGGACTGGAGAACGATGCCCGGCAACTGGGAAATCCTGCATGTGCATCCACCTATAGGCATCAAGGCTTCCGACTCCACTGTGAGAGAGTCCAACTTTATATATTGTTGAATAAACAAGCTACCATAACTTCTAGTGCAGGTACATCTGGTTTCATCCTCCTCTTGGGTTACTCCCAAAGCCTGGCCAGGGCTCAGGGAGGAACCAACGGAGTTGTCTTTCATCATGCACCCCTAAACAAGGCCAGATGTCTGATTTCATGGCCTTATCCTGTTTCTAAGTATGGAAAGTTAAATACATGTTTCACTAATGAATGAATACATATATCATATTGCTAATATTGCTTTGTTAATGAGCGGATACAAATATAATGTTTGGTTGGAAGGTTCATCTAGAGGTCAACTTTGGCTCAAGGTCTGTTGTTCAGGCCTTAGTACTTCAACGTCAAAGGTATATTTTTAGTCAGTATACATATTGATTTTTTTTCCTTGGCTCAATGTCAGGGCTCAAGTGAGAGCTACCAATTCAGCTTTCTGGGCAGAGGTGTTTCTAGGCAGTGGTTCACTTACACTCTGCAATAGCTACCACCATGCAACCAGATTTCCACTGTCCATTTAACATGTTACTGCTCCCATCAGAAAAAAATCTCCATCTCTGCCTCAGGGAGCGTCTTGTCTCGGATATTTAGCGTACTGGAATATACTTGTCCAATAGCTACCAGAGTCATGATGCAGTTCTCCTGCCTCTGAGACCAGAAGCAAAGTGTCTGAGTTGAGTGGAGGTTCAAGAGAGGGTCACATTGCCTTGTTCTAATAACACTGCTTGATATTGAGCTAATCAACTTGGGAACATCCAATAATGTCCCTTATTTTCAAGAAGTGAGATTACAGAATAGGGTATGTACACAGTAAGGGTTTGGCCCAATGTCAGTTTTCATGATCCTTCAATAAGGATTACAGCTGAAGCTACTACTCTCAAACAAGCAGGCCATCCTTTACTCACTTCATCCTGTTGTTTGGAGAAGTACCTGCTAGTCTTTTCCAGATACCTAATTTTTGTGTGAGCCCTCCCAATGCCACCTGTTGTCTCTCATGTACATACAATTGGAATGGTTTCTGTAAGTCAGGGATTTCCACTGTGGGGGCATCCATGAACTTTTTCTTGATCTTATCAAAGACTTTTCGGCATTCTGGAGCCCATTCTAATACTGATTCTGGCCCTTTTGTGGCAGTATATAAAGGTTTGACTTAAGCCCAAATTTGAAACCATAGCTGACACTATCCAGCTATCCCTAGAAACCCTCGCAACTGTCTCTGAGGGAGAAGCAGCAATCGTACATATTGCTTTATTCCTGTCAGAACCCAGTGCTCTCTGTCCTTTTGTTGTTTCAAAGCCTATATTGTGGACTTTTTCTTTCCCAATCTGAGCCTTCTTTCTGGACACTCAGGATCCTGCCAAGCCTAAAATGTTGAGCAGGGTTATCATCACCTCCAAATATTCTTGCTGAGTGCCTGATCCAATCAGTATGTCATCTACATACTGCAATACTGAAATGGTTTCATACTCACAGCGCCACTGTTCCAGCTCCTTTGCAAGATATTACCAAATATCATAGGACTGTTCTTGAATCCTTGTGGGAGGACAGTCCAACACACCTACATATTCTGTCCTGTAGTTGGATTTTCCCATTCAAAAGCAAAGGCAAGTTGACTCTGTTCATCCACGGGTATATAAAAAGTGGCATCTTTAAAATTAGTCTCCGGTATTGAGGCAAGAAGGGTATTGGGATTTAGGACTACCAGATGGACATCAGCTATCCAGGCATTAATTTCCCATAAATCTTCAGCTAGTCTATATTCTGATGATTTAGGCCTTTTCACTGGGAGGATTGGAGTGTTAAATTCTGATTGGCTTTCCCTTCATAACCTGAACTCTAAGAAAGAGTTTATTGACAGCTCCAATCCTCGTTGAGCCTCCAATTTTATAGTTTATGGTTTTTCCTTACTGGTTGGACTCAGTTTCAGCTCAATATTTAACAGATTCATGATTCCCAATGACCAAACCAATGGTATAACTGATAGTGGAACCCTGGAAAAAGTTAAAGATAGAATCTAAAATGTTAGACTTTGTGCTTTCCCAGATCAACTGCACCTGCGTAAGCAGTATGATAAATTATATAATTGTTAGATGTGATGATTGTTTAGTAATTAAATGTAATTATTATATAACCATAAGAAGAATAGTGAGAAACTATGTTGGAAATTCAGAGAGGGGCTAAATTTATGTATACAATAGAACAATATAAGTTTAATAATTAACATGAAAGTTATGTAACGATAGAGTATAAAACATGATCATTTTGGATGTATGGTCGGAATCAGATTTGGGTTGAATATACCCTGATTCCCAGAGCTCTTAATAAAAAGCACCACATATAGTCCCCGTGATTATGTGTTTTTGAATGCTAACATAACTGCATCTACAACTTCATTGGGTATTTCCTCTTCTGCAGGATTTTCCTTGGTAAGTAGGCAGATCTGCACTTCCCATATATTTTCTAGAGGAATATGCAACTGGACAAAGTAATCAGAAAAAGTCAATTGTGCATTTACCTTGCATGGCAAATCCCATTCAAGCAATGGCAAAGGACAGTCTACCATACAGAGAAACTGATTTCTTAATGTTGTGTTTCCACTTGTGAATTCCATTGGTTGTAAACAGTCCGAGGGATTTCCTCCCTGTCGCACCAACAGCATTTACTTTTGTTTTGCATAAACGTCCCTTACAGCTGGTAACTACAGAATGAGTTGCTCTAGTATCCACTAGAAAAAGCTATTGTTTCATTCTCCGGATTAATTGGAATCAGAGCATCAGCTCGGGAAATAATAAGGGATGGCTCTGGTCCCCTTCAATTCAGCCTAATTTCTGCCATAATTCCTGTCCCTTTTAATTCTCCCTTTTCTACATTAGCATGTTGGGGGGACTCCTTTTTCCAGTGCCCTTTCTCTCTTGATTTAACCCCAGACAGCAGCATGCAGCTGCTTGCTCCCACCCCCACCAGCAGGATTTAGGAAAGAACTGAAAGTGTAAATGCAGGTTGGTGTCATGATCCATCCATACGGATGGGTTTCGTGATGGTTCGTGGACTGATCTCAGGGTGCAAAAAAATGACACGGCACAGGGGGTTTGCAGTGATAATGAAAACAAACGCACCTTTATTGAATGACCACAGCAAAATGCAATAGAGAGATTAAGGGAGAGAAGAATAGAGAGAAAGAGAGAGAAAAGAGAGAGAGAAAGAGGGGGATATAGCTACCAAACGTAGAGACGAAGTCCTTTGGTCCAGTCCAGTCGAGGATCCGCCTGTTATGTTGGGGACATCTCAGAGGTGCAGTTCATCTGGACTCCAATTATACTCTTTTTCAATGGGGGAAGGGGGAATGGATTTTGCAACTGAATCAAAGGTAGTTTATTGTATCTTCAAGGGAAAGAATGGTATTTGGAAAGGGTACACACAGTCTATGTTCTCAGCGGTAGGCGAGAGCCATTGTCTTCGTGTTCCAATGCTCACACCTGAAACATCCATCTTGCTTTGGTCAGCTTGCCTCCCCCCACACACCTCCCCTGGGTTGGGGGTTTCAGTCCCAGTCCTTGGAAAGTATGAGAGGAGGCCTTTTCACATAGGGGTTTCATGTCTCGGTCTTTGATGGAGAGGCTTCTTACATCTCAGTTTGTCTGTCACGGTGGTTGCAAACAAGTGAAAGGGGTCTTCTGTGGGGGAACCACCCAGAACTCAGGAGAAGTCCAGCCAGGCCAAGAGGTGGGACAGCTTCCAAGGCTACTGTTGCAAAAAGGGCACGGTGCCCCCTTCTTCTTCTTCTCATTGGGCTCAGTGTAACATACAGCAAACAACACCTGTGAAAACAATAACTTAGAAATGCTCTCAGGTCTCGGGGCCTTGTTGGCATGTGACTTTCTCCTTCAGAGACAGAGATTTTAGACGAGGGGAGGGGGGGGAGGGTGTCTTCTCTTCAGTGGTCCCCAAATGACGATCATGAGGCAGATGAGGGATATTTCGGACAGACTCTCACAGTTGGTTACACCCCACATTAGCACTGTCCTTCTGTAACTCAGGACAGTTGGAAAGGACCTTAAAAATCATCTAATTCCAATCCCCCTGACATGGGCAGGGAAACCTTCCACTTGAACAGATTGCTCAGAGCACTGTCCCACCTGGCCTTAAACACTTCCAGGAATGGGGCATCCAAAATATTGCTGGGCAACCTGTGCCAGTGCCTCACCACCCTCCAAGTAAAACAATTCCCTCTTGTCATGTCACTCCGTGCCCTTGTAAAAAGTCCCTCTCCAGGTCTCTTGTAGCCACTTTAGCTACTGAAAAGCTGCTATAAGGTCTCTCCATAGCCTTCTCTTCTCTAGGCTGAACATACCCAATTCTCTCAACCTTTCCTCATAGGAGAGGTGTTCCAGGAATGCAATCATCTTCCTGGCCCTCTTCTGGACTCGCTCCAAAAGGTCCATGTCTTTCCTGTGTTTGGGACCCAAAAGCTGGATGCAGTACTTCATGAGGGGTCTCACCAGAGCAGAGTAGATGGGGAGAATCACCTCCCTCTACCTGATGACCACACTGCTTTTGATGCAGCCCAGGATATGGCTGGTTTCTGAGCTGCAAGCACACATGTCCAGCCTTTCATCCATGTGGTGATGCATTCCCCCTTCCTCCTTTCTAGGCCGCAGTGTGATCTGAGAAATGCTTGTTAGGCCTTGAAAACAGCACCTGGGCTCAGCTCTTCCTGAGCTTATCAGAAACACTCTTGCTCCCAGGAACTGCTGTGTCTAACAAGCTCCTGTTTCCCTTATGACCAGCCTTGGAAATTATTTTTCTTGCCCAAATGGCATAACATTCCTATTTTCACACTTCCAAAGAAAGTGCTGACCCAAACTGTGGCCAGAATGAAACACTGTTATGTCTAAAGCCCACTCTCTTGTGACTCTGAATAGTGGGCCAAAGTGAGACCCTTTGGAGCTCTCCTGGAACTGCAACAGGCTGTGACCAGCAAGCTCCCTCAGAGGGGGGGACGTCTCTCAGAGCTAGCAAACCCTTAGGTTTGCTATACTTGGAAGATCGGCAAAAAACAACATATCCTGGGCTGATACCTTCACTCCTCAATGCCCAACCCTTTGCTGGTCAGGACATGCAAAAGCATCGGAAGTATTTCACTGACGTCTGAGGAGAATTTTTCACAGGTACTTTGCTTGCACTGATTCTTTTTGTCTGGGTGCATAAACATGCACGTATGCTATAGCAAATCTGAAATAAATACTGCTTTCTTAGATGTTTAAGTACCTTTGATATATAAGTAAGTTAGGCCTGTAAGTAAGATTAAGTTATAAACTTACTTAAATGCTGCTAAGTGTTGTTCTTCTGCTGAGTTGCTAAGTATAATTTCAAAGTTATAGCTATAAGTTAGGTTAAATGCTGTTAAGTGTTATTCCTCTGTTAAATTGTTACAGCTGAGCTATCAATTAAGTTAGGTATAAGTGAAGTCTTTTTCCTATATTAAATTGTTAGGCTTAAAGTATAAGTTAAGTTAAAGTACTGTGGTGTTTGAGTGCTCTTAAACTTTTAGGCCGTGTTCCTTTTCATCCTTGCCCACACTGTCTTTTGACACACACACACACCCCCTTAGATAGTTCTCAGTTCATTTTTGTTTTGAATACCTGGATTTTGTTTGGTTTTGTTGTTGCTTGTTTTCGCTTGTGGTGCCTTAACTGTCCTGTAAGTAGTAGAGTGAATCTTGTCAATGAACTTGTTGTACTTTGACATTTAATATTAAATCTAACCTTTGCTCATACTGAGACAGAGTAGAAATTTTCCAGAGTAGAAATCCATTTCTAATTTAGGTAAAATGTACCTCTTTGAATTAAGTCTGTAGCTTGCAAACATAGCTGTTTGGTCTGACTGCCTGTTCTCGCAAAAAAAACCTATGCTCGAGGAAAATACTTCAGCCAAAAGACAGAGATAAGAGAAGGGCCCCTTGAACTTTGAAACAGATGGAGAAGCTGCAGGAGACAGGGCAGGGCGACCCAGGAGTTCTTTCTGTACTTTCTAATAAAAAAACTAGCTGCAAGAGTAACTAGCTGCAAGTGTAACGTGAAATCAGTTAAATGAATATGTATGAACCTATTGTGAAATTCTATGCATATAGATTAGTAAGGAAAATAGAAAAAGGATCGGGAGTTCTTAGGGGTACGCATATATTTTAAGGGGAGCGATCCCCACATGTGTCCAGCACTGTAATAAACATACCGACTTTACAACTTTTACAGAGTTGTGGAGTCTTTTTCTTTCTACAAATCAATACCCTTGCCAGTGATTTTTCAAGTGATCTCAAACACTTGTTCATAATAATCTACCAGCAACCCCAAGTCCTTCTCAGCAGGGCTGCTCTCAATCCATTCATGCCTCAGCCTGTATTGATCCTGGGGATTGCCCCAACCCAGATGCATCACCTTGCACTTGATTTTCTTAAACCTGATGAGGTTCACATGGGCCTACTTCTCAAGCTTGTACAGGTCCCTCTGGATGGCATCCTGTCCTTCAGGTGTGTCAGTTGTACCATTCAGCTTAGTGTCATTCTCCAAACTTGCTGAGGGTGCATTCAATTCCACTGTCATTGATAGAGACATTGAATAGCACTAGTCCCAGTATGGACCCCTGAGGGAAACCACTTGTCACTGATGTCCATCAGTGTAACAAAACGGAGTGACACAGACCCCCCACAGGAAGGTGCAAAAGAGAACCTTTATTGTAAAAAAACAGGTCCTTTTAAGCAGTTAGGCCTTTATGAGTTACATACCTTTAAAATACAACGAATATAATCCAACCAACCACCATACACAACGATGTGAACATGTAATGGTTATATAACTTTTTTTCCTACCTCTAATTCAGCTGAGTCATTCCCGTAGTCCTTTTCTACCTAGAGAAAGTAACAGGAGTGAGCCATAATTTTACAAGGCCTTAATTTTGTAAGGTTCTACCTATCCGCAACATCTTCCCCTTTCTTTGTTTTTTCTGCAAAGGGTTCATGTACTCTAATGCCAAAACGGTCTGCACCTGTAAAGGCATTATCTTATTAAGACTATTACTGGTCATCTGCTGGACACAGGATAAGATACATGGAATACAGGTCACAGTCAATAGAAACCCATCAAAAACAACCATGCCACTGACAGACACCTGCAGCATAGGAGAACAAAAAGATGGCGTCCAGTGTCCACAGGGAGTGGAATTAAATGGCTACTGTTCCAAAGCTCATATGGCTGGAGTTCAAGGGCTGTGCTGTTTAGGCAGGAGGAAGTCCATTAGCTGGAAATGCTGACTTTGACATTACTGAATGTCCTTCTGGAAGCATGGAACAGGGAACAACCGAAGAAGGTCAGCTGGAACACAATAATATGATGGTGAGTGCAGTGGGACACAAGGCAGTTGGCAGGCTGCCTCCATCTCTTACTATGAACATGATGACAACATTAAAGTAAGACAATACATGTAATAAAACAATAAACTCACACCAAGTAAAAATAAGCAGGGCAATACATCTATTCAGTAGCACACAAGAGAAAGGATAGTGATTTAGAATGATATATCATCAATTGCCTAAATACTGTATCATCACCCAGAGTCTGCAATAGCTGGCAAGGACCTGGAGATCCATTCCCGGACAAGGTTTCCAAGTTTACCTTGAAAGGGGGTCCAGCTTTTATAAGCCCAAATCAGCAAGCAAAGTGACCTGATTACATTTTTAGTGCAGAAACACCTGGGTCTGCTGGCTTACTTCAGACCAGCTAGGGCCAGGGCTTGGCGAGAGCCAAGGCCTTAACTGGACTGGTTTCCCTAACATATCCTATAAAAAAGCCTCTATTGATAGCTGTGGGAACTCAGCACATCCCTCTGGATGTTCAGAGTTGCCAAGAACCCTCTTGGGGGGCTCGGAGACCCTGGCATGTTTCCCGGAACACCTGGTGGCTTGATTTCGAACCTTCTAACGAAGTGCCACCTGTGTATGAGAACATGGGAACCACACAAGTTTGAATGGTACAAAAATGGAGTGTTCACAGGGTGAAAATATAGATTTTAGGATTTTTGGTATAGGGGTTATGGGGACAAGATGGAGGAACCTGGGCGTGTCTCGTCCTTCTTCTTTCTTCTTCATGTTCTCTGTTTTCTGCAGTGATGTTGGCACTTGGGAATTGGTTTAGAATAGAAGTGCACTGTCTAACATAGGTGATAGGTATTGGGAATTAAAAGTAAATATGATATACGTAGTTTATAGTATATGAAGACGACACCACCTCGGGGGCGGTCAGAGTGCTTGTGGCTGCCTTGCTGAGCTGACCTCGGCCGGGCAGAAAGAAAATTTTGTAGATAAGAGATAATAAACAACCAGAAGACTGAAAAGCAGAGCGTCCAGAGTCATTATTCGAGCACGGGCTGCCTCAGAACCATCCCACACATCTCAGGGCAGAGACTAGGAGCCGGACCCAAGAGATAGCAGTTGAGAAAGTTTCTTAAAATTATACATGTCTTGCAGATAGCTACACAACAGTATGTGAAAGTTTGTAAAGCAGCTGGCTTTGTCCTTTAGCTGAGTAGTCAATGGTACCATGAACAAACTGCAAACAACCCAAAGGAATGCATATGTGTAACATCAAATAATATCTTATGGAAAATGCTCATTATAAAAGGTCAGTGAAATCACACTATGGCATTAACAACATATTCAGAATCATTATTACAGCAACAGTAAATGTTCTAAAAAATTGAGATTATATTTCTCCACACATCTATGCATACATGACAATAAAGCAAAATAAAAGCAAGAAAGAAAGCACTAAACAGCTTACAATTAATAATATCCATACTTTGGAATTGCTACTCATTCTTCTGTGCTACCTATGGAAGATAAAGCAGCAAAGATTTTTATGAATAATTATGTTGACCAGTGTAGAACATCTATACCCATGGACTCTTGGACAAAATTAAGGATCTAATAAACCACATCTGCACATATCTTTACACAACCTATTACCTTATATTATTAGACAGATGCTTACCAATTCCCCATCACAATTGCTTCAGTCGGTTCCATCTTATCTCTACAACAAAAGAACTGTATCTTTCAATTTAAATGAGCATATTTCAACAGAAAATTAACTGCAGTCAAACCTAAGGTCACCTAAACATGACAGAAAGTAAACCTAACAGAACCTAAAATTAACATCACCGAAACTGAACAAAAATTAATCTTAATCCGACTTAACAGAACTTAAAATAATAGAACTTAAAGTGAACAACACTTAACTTCGCTTTAACTTATCAACACTTAAACTGGACAGAAATTAAACTTCACAGAACTTAATCTTAACATCACTTAAACTCCACAGTATTAATTCAGTCCATTCACCCCCCGATGTATTGGTAAGGAGGTCTTTCACCATTACCTTGGGTTTAGGTATCTGGACATCGCTAGATGATTGTAGTGATAAGAAATTATTCAGAATAACTGTTCTAGGACTTTTCCAGTACTGTTAGATTATTTAGCGCGTATATGGCTTCAGCTATTCTATCCTGTGAGGTCTTGCCACATATACTTCCCTTTTGTTTATTAAGTATACTGTCGCAGACATTTCTTCATAGAAATCCTTTCTTTGGGATTTGTGCATCTTCTGGGAAGCAAAGGGCCCCAGAAGAAGAATGTAAACAATGTTATCGGCTGCTGTGAAATGTAGCAGGTGATCCTGTGATTGGCTCATCTTCCATGTGTACCATTAAGGGCCAATCACAGGAGCAGCTCAGGGACAGATTCCCTGGACACAGAACTTTGTTATTCATTCTTTCTATTCTATTCTTAGCTTAGCAGCTCTCTGCAACTTCTCTCCTTATTCTTTTTAGTATAGTTATAATGTATTATATATTATATATCAATAAATCCAGCCTTCTGATCAAGAAACAAGATTCTCGTCCTTCTCTCACCATGGAGACCTCCTCAGGTCGCTGTAATAGTATACCATTTAAGCACCATGTGTCCTTTCCACTATTGCTTCTCCTGTTGCTACATGGGGAACACTGGTTTGGTGTGACACACCCCAGAGCTGTAGAAATTGCCTAGTTTTCTGTGAGGTGTATGCCAGGCCATTGTCAGTTTTGATGGTGTGAGGGATGCCCAAAGCTGCAAAAGCTGATCGCCAGCATGCAATGGCATCCTGACCTTTTTTCTCTTGTGTGCATTGTAGCCCATGTTGCTGATGAAAAGATATCAATTGAGACATGCACATATTTTAAACGGCCAAATTCAGGGATGTGTGTGACATCAGTTTGCCAGATTTGTAAAGTATGCAGTCCACAAGAGTTTATTCCCATCTGCAGTGGTGCAGTGTAGCCTTGGCAGTCTGCACAGGTGCAAACAATATTGCAAGCATCTGTGTTTGACAGCTGGAATTGCCGCTGTAAGGCTCAAGCGCCTCATTGGAAAAAAATCATGTGATACCTTTGCTTCTGCCAGTGTATCTGGTTGTGGTGCCATCCAAGCAGGGCTAGCTAGCATATCTGCTCTGGCATTGCCCTCTGTGATAGAGCCTGGTAAATTTGAGTGACTCCTGATGTGTAGGATGTAATATGGGCAAATTCTGGATTGGATGGGGAGGCATAGAGTTTTGAGTAAATTAAATAGTTGTGCATTATTAATTTCCTTTAGTAGTGTTCAGTCTAATCTTTGTGTGATGTCAGCCACATACGCAGAATCAGTTACAGCATTTAGAGGAGTGTGGGGAAAACATTGGAAAGCCATAGCTACAGCACATAGCTCTAATTGAGGTGATCCATTCTCATATCCCTCCAACGTTTGCCACTCACCTTCCTCTTTCCATGTCACAATGACCTTTCCGATTTTTCCAGGACCATCAGTAAACACTGTAACAGCTTTTAAGGGTGTTCGGCTGTTCAGGGGTTTTAGAGATAGTGTGGTTTTGCCGCTTAACTTTAGCAGTCTATGGCTTGGTAAGTGCTAAGTGATTTGTCCAGTAAAATTTTGCAAAGCACATTGCAAAGCTGTACAGTTAGCAAGACACCATTCAAACTGCTTGTGTTGTAGGAATAATAATTTGGGAAAAATCTTGGGCATTCAATTGCAGACACCTGTGATGACATTTGATGATTAACGGTGCGGTTAGCTCAGAGACGGTAGGTGCCGTCTTTTTTGGTTGGTGAGGTAAGAATACCCACTCTGGAATGTGCAAAGGGACAAGCCAGTGTGTGTTCCACTGCCCAATAATGCCAGTAATATGAGAATTAACAATGAAAATGAATACAGTGATACATACCTCTGGGCATATCCAGTGGGCTTATCTGTTTGTGACAGCTTGCTCTACTGTTTGGAGAGCAGCTTTTGCCACTGGGGTTAATTTTCTGGGGGAAGTCAAGTCAGGAGCCCCTCTCAGGAGGTTAAATAAGGGTGATAATTGTGAATTGGTTATCCCTAGGTATGATCTGACTCAGTTGATAGTACCCAAAAGTTTTATGCATCATTTAAAGTTTCAGATTTGGTCAAAAATGGAATTGTTTGTGCCTGTATTCTTTGGTTCATTACTTTGAGTCCGAAATATTTCCAGGGAGCTTGCTTTTGCACCTTCTCTGGTGCTACCTGCAGCCCAAATGATTTTAATGCTTGCAGCAGGTTTGGCTGAATCTGCAAAAGTTCCTTTTTTTTTTGGGTTGCAATCAAAATGTCATCCATGTAGTGATAACAGTACACCACTGGAAACTGTTCTCTCACAGATGGGAGTGCCTGTGCAATGTACCATTTACAGATTGTGGGACTGTTTCACATCCCTTGCGGAAGAACACGCCATTGAAAGCACTAGTGCAGTGTTATTGATGGAAGGCACTGTAAAAGCAAACTGTGGCATATCATCTGGGTGCAGTGGAATAGTGAAAAAACAATCCTTCAGGTCCACTATCAGGATGTCCCAGGAGGCAGGTATCATTATGGGAGAAGGCATAGCAGCTTGCAAGGCCCCCATGCCTGTCACTTTTGTGCTGAGAATGACACAGGAACAGGTGAGAGGCAGTATTGTAGAAAGAGCAAAAGAAGGTTTTATTCAAGAGAACTGCACGGTTTATATAGAGTAATACAATACATTCTATTAGATTGGCTAGTTAACAAAAACACCTTCCTCATACACCATCCTTGAGAAGAACAGAAAGACAAAGTAGAAAAACACCACCTGCAGATTGTTTATACTAACAAGTTATCACATCTTTACAACTCCCTGAAAATTCTCACAAGCTGCTGTGAGAAATGCTTGCCATTTCTCTCTCTCTGTCCCATGGCATCCACACATGCCCTCCATGACTGAACTGATCTTTCTTAGGTCATGGAGCAACCTCCATTGAACAGATTTATTTTACAACAAATACAGGGGTGTTCCAGGGACTCATAGATGGCTCTATGTGTCCTTGAGCTAGTTGTTCTTGTACTAATGATTTTAGGGCATCTAGCTTTTCTTTCTTGTGAGCCCACTGCGGCACACACACAGGCTGAGCTGTAAGCCACTTCAGATCTGGTGTGGGCCACCTTACACCCTTTAACACAGTGGCCCCCGTTAAAAATCTGTCCCTACCCAAACTCCCTGCGCAGATAAAACATCCCTCCCCCACAGGTTAAGAGGTGCAGCAGTGATGTATGGCCATATTGTAGCTGTTTGGCCCTCAGGATTTTTGATTAGCACAGGACGGCTGTTCAAGCAGCTCTGTGTGGTCCCTCCAAGGCCAGCAACAGCAGATCCCACAGGTGTAGTAGGCCATGATGAAGGCCATATGTTGGCAGAGATGATGATATCTGCCTCTTTGTCAATCATCCCACTGACCTTTATCTGCGAAGACTGTGCCTTAGGCATCACAACAGTACAATCCATGTTAGGTCATTGATCTCCCACGACCCGAGTCCAGTTCACCTGGGGCTGTCCTGTTGATCCGAAGCCTATGTCTCCTTGCTCCATAGAATCTGCTTTGACAGAAGACAGAAGACTTAAAATGAATAAGTTGCGCAATGCAATTCTGGTTTTAGCAGAGATAGTTACGGATGGAGCAGGGGTTGATACCATGGCTTGTATTTGTTCTGTAAAATCGGCATCTATGACACTAGGGTGCACATCAATGCCTTGTAGCATGGCACTGGATCTCCCTATAAGAAGAGCACTCTGTCGTTTCCCTATGGGCTTCTGGGCCTCAAGAGGGACTTCATGTACCTGTAATGAGTTTATGGTTATTGGGATTGAGGTAGATACATCCATTCTAGTTGTCCCTCTTGTCCTGGCTGTGAGTTGGTCACACAGGCTTGTACTGGAGGGTGGGAAAATGCTTGTGTCGTCACACGTTTCCCTGTCACGCTTGGTCTCCTATTTCCCTGGTCCTTGAGAGATTGACCATTAACAGGAAATTTGGACCAGCATTCTTTTGTTGCATGTCCTAATCTCCCACATCCATGACAGTTTGCATTCATACCCAGTAAGGGCCTGAATGAGAGATGTGGGACTCCAGGCGGCTCTTAAAAATGCAGTTTATTGTATCCAAGATGTTACAGCAGTCCAGGGTCATGGGTGACAGAGCCTGCGCCTACAGCTGTCAGCTCCAGCTGCAGACAAGCCTGAAGACCCTTTCATTTTGGTTACAATGCATAATATACTTTGCTGAGCATCTTAATACATAAGAACCAATCTATACCTTTACTTTTACCTATTGCCTATCATAACTACTATAATTACCATATTCATGTTACTATTCTCCAATCACAAAAAGTTAGTATGTGTTGGGGTACCTGTTGCCACTTCCTCGACTTCTGGGTCTCAGGCTGGGCCCTCCCAGGGGGATCTCCTGTCGGGGGAGACCCTCCTGGAGCGGTTTTGTGTCAGGAAAGAGAGATGTACTGGATTTTTTCAGTCTTCAGGTTCTTGTTTATTATTATCTTATCTAAAGTTTTGCACGCTGTCCACCCCAGGCTCAGAGCACTGAAAAAGCACTGCAAAAATGGCTAAAAATCTCTTGTTACAAGGTCTTTTAAGACTAAACTATCCAATTAAGAACTAACACCTAGATTATTTCCCCTTTTTAACCCAATACCTGATCCCTAAAAGCCCGCAATATGGATTTTTCCACCCAATTACAAAATGCCACCCAAACTCAAAGAGAAGGAGGAAGAAGAAGCATGAAGAAGAAACCCAGGATGACACCCTGTGCCCTCCATCTTGCTTCCACCTACAACATAGTAAAAATCCCAAAACCTACATTTCTCACCTAAGTGATACACCTACACTACTCTCTACAATCTACTTCACACTTTAGTGGATTCTAGTGTATCTTGAAGTTTAGGAAATTTTCTCCATGAATGAGGGTCAAAGTCAGTGCTCCCCTGGGGGTCAGGGCACCCCAGAGCAGACAGATAAATATTCCCGGCGCCCTAGGTTTCCACAGTATGTTACAGCTTAAGCTAGAAGTTGTTTTTCAGTTTTCTAGCAGTGGAGAATTCTGAGACCTTTTTTCTACTTGCAACATCAGCAGTCTTGTTTGCCTGTGGTATCTTTCTGCTTGGTAAAAACATTTTTAGTTTATGGCCAGCTTATCCTTTGCTCTAAGTCATAAAACCTCTTTCCATCTCAACATAACCTTTGCCTTAGTTGTCCAGCAAGACTGGTTCAGCAATTCTTTTATTCTATATCAAAACTTGCATTCATTTCTACTTCTTCTTCAGATTCTACATTCAAAAATCTTTCTGCCAAGCATACATATCTGTGAGACTTTCTTGTCAAACTTTCATCCTTCCCAACAACACCCCTCTGTCCTTGAAATGTCCCCTGTGGTATGGACTGGTGTGGACAGTTTGCTTTCACATGGCCTTGTTGTCCACATTTGCAGCACTGGGGAATTTTTTTAACAGCAACTGTAATAGTACTAGCTAACATATTGTCCTGGGGTGACATTATAATGTTTGTATCCCCATTCATGTGTTCTGTGCCTTTAAGACCGGCTCTGAAGAGTAGAAGTTTTGTTTGAGTTTCTCTTATCAGGGACACAGAGAGAGCATACATCGGGCTGTTTTTTCTCTTCTTGCTTAGCTTGCTGCTTTGCTGGCTCGCTTTTCTGCTCTTGCTTCTGCTTCTGCTCTGCTTTGGCCTCTGCTTATTAGTTAGTTCAGCTAAACAGCCCACATTCCTTCCTGGACTGTTTCTCCTCTCCTGTTTCTGTGACCATCTCGAACCTGCTCCGGACTGGGACCCGGGAACACCGAAGGTTTGGCTGCAGCAGTTGCCCCAGCACCGGAGGGACTGAGAACAGAGCAACCACCCCCCGAAAGAGACTTTCTGATTTTGTCATCTTTCTCAAAGCGGTGTCATCGGGTATTGTTCATTTTGTGTGCTGGGGGGGTGCTGTGTCTGTCAAATAAACAGGTTCTTTCCACCTCTCTCCGAGGAATTTTTTCCAGAACCAGTTGGGGGGAGGGGCCGTGTGGGTTTTGCTTTCTGGAGGGGCCCTCCTTTGCAGATTCTTTAACAAATTTGCCCTAAACCAGTACACATATCCATGTTATGAGATCCAGTCCCAACCTTAGCACATGCATTTATCATATCCTCTAGGGAGGAATTCTCTTTAGACAAGGCATCTATAATCTTTCTACAGTCTACATTTGCATTATCTTGTGCTAGCTGCAGTATTAATTGGCTCCTTGCTTCGCTGATAGATGTGTTTTTCCATAGCATCTTGCAAACGTTCTATGAACTCCATATATATTTTGTCTGGTTTTTGACTTATATTTGAATAACTTTGGGTAGGTACAGACATATTTGTGATTTTTGTTAGAGCTTGCATTGCCTAATCCTTTGCTTGGGCTAGAATAAAGGGGTTCAAATGTGCTTGGGTTTGTGGGTCTTCAGTGGCAAGCAGTCCCATAAATTGAGAGATCCCTGCCCCAAAACATGGGTCCTGCTGTGAAGCTCTTGAGTTTTTTAGTCCCTGATCTTCTGCATAAAATTTCCAGCTCGATGCAAACACCATATATTGTACTGGAGTACAGAGCAATTTTGCAATCTGCTTCATATCATAAGGGGTTAATTCACTAGCAGCTATAAATCAAAGCATATTTGCAACAGCAGGCGACGCTAGCCCATGTTTAGCAGCTAGTTGGTGTAGCTCTGAAAGGATTTGCCAAATAAAGGGTCCGTATTTGTCAGGGGTTGTCCCATTACCTCGCACGACTGGGAATGCTGCAATTTTTCCCATACCCTGCTGCCAGTTCTCTGATGATGGTGAACACACGGGTACAGAAATTGGTTCAGCCCCCTCTATATCTCCACATTCTATCGCCTTTTGTTTTACCTCCATTCAGAAGATTACTGGGTCTCAGGTGAGAATGTTTTCTGCTTGGAACATCGAAGAGGCTGGAGCTGGCATCATCAGGGTTGCAGGGGCTTCCTCAACTGGTTGGAACCTTGGCTGTAGATGCCATGGTGTTGCAGCAGTGGCAGGTGCAGGGCTGGGGCCAGAGCTGGGAGCAGGGCTCTGTGTCGTAGTGCTGAGGTTTCCTTGTTCCAGTGTATTTCCAGGAGTGATGTAGTGGCAACATCCGGGCATTTGTAGTGACGTCATCTTGAGTTCCACCCCCCCCCGTGTTGCAGTGGCAGGCAGGCGTGGCCAGCGGAGGAGGGGCCGTGGGCGCGATTTGTAGGCTGAGCCAACCAGCTCTGGGCAGGGGCGGTCTGGGCGTTTCCATGGTGATGAGGGGCGTGCGTGTCTCCAGTGGTGGGGGAGGCGGTCTCAGGAGCAGCATGAGGCTGAGTCATGGTCACAGGCTGCCCCCCCAAAGTGGCGGTGTGGTACAAGCCCCTGCAGCAGCTCTGTGGGTCAGGCACGGGATAGCATCTGCGAGGTGCCGGCACCAGACCCTCTGGCGTTGCCAGGACCCCCCCTGCTCCCCTCCATCTAGCTACGCGCAGGGGCCCCACCATACAGGGGGGCTGCGGGGGACCGCTTGCTCGGGAACAGTGCTGGTGCCAGGGGTGCATTTAAGGCAGTTCGGCCACGGGGAATGGCATGGCTACACGCAGCAGCCATTTCGTCCGGCCATGTGTTTTTAAGTCTTTAACTGCTGGTACTAAATTCCCTTTGTGGCAAGCAGCTTCAGTGAACTGATGGGTGCCCCGCTTGACTCCTGTGACAGGACCTTTCACCCCTGATACAGCAGAAGCTTTTCTGCTTCCTGGCACATGGCTCACTAAGGCCTAATGGTTTGTCTTGTAATGAATTATCTCGTCTGTAAACAACCCTAGCCAGCAATAAACATCCTGCCTTGAATGCATGGGAAAGGATAAGCAAAAATTGTGACTGACAGACCCAAGCACTTTTACAAACTATAAGAAAACACTATAATTTTAATTAAATCAGAAATGTCTTATACACTCTCTGAGTGTGTGGAGAGCTCCTTGATGCTGAGATGTTGGTAACGAGTTACTTCCCAGGGGACTGAGAGGAAGGAGACTCCTTGCACACCACTATAATTTGTTCATAAGTGACACTGGCTCCTTATCAATACTATTTCTTCACTAGCTTTAACATAGGTACCTTTATTATAGTGCACTGTCTTATGAACCTACTAGTAGTGTTTCTTTTGTTTATCCTGTGTAGTAAGTAAACCTGTTAAAGTCTTATGTCTGTTTTTCTTGTGTCTATTCAATAAATAGTTAATGCTGTAATCGACCTGATTGGTCATTATTAAGAACTTGTGAGTGAGAGTAGGTTTTGGGGTGCTGGCCACCTCAATAAAGCTGCTGTCTACTGCCAGAAATCTGGGCAAAGGCAGGGACTCATCTAATGCTCTCCCCTCTCATTTGTAACAGCTCCCTACATACCACTCTCATAGTCAGACAAGTTGCCCTCACCAGCTCAACCCCAGGTTTCCCATAGCAGAGCCTCAGACCTTTGGTTCCTTTAAGTAATTTAATCATGGTGCAGCAACAAAAAACCAGCTTGAGTTGGTGCCTCTGGGGAGGGACCCTGAACAAAAGAGTCCCTGGGCTTTTTAATCTCAGTCTATGCATCCATTCTTCATGCACTCTTTATGTGCCTTATGGTCCATTGGTGATTTTTGATCTGGGGACTGTTTTGGGGAGAAAAGAAGAAACCTCATGACTTTATAAAAGTTGTAAAGCTCGGTATGCTTTTATTACGACGCGCACTGGACGCAAGCCTCCCCAAAAGGGCATGCGTACCCCTGAAGATTTCAGACCTCCTTTTATCCCCCTTCCAAATGCATATGCATACAGTTTCACAATAAGTTCATACATATTCATCTTGCATTACACTTAGCACCAGTTCTTCTTTATCAAAGGAATTTCTAGGTCGGGGCAAATTGACCTCGTGGTCTTTTCTGCTTTTCTTTCTCCGTCTCCTTGCTGTCTCGGCATGCGAGTTTTTCCTTCAGCTTTGGCCGTTTGACTTTTCACCGTTGTTAGACACTTCACCTAATTCAGGATGGATCCCTACTCTGTCTCATTCCCCCCTTTCCTAGGAAATAAGTAAATTCTTTTACTTAATGAAAACTCTCATGACAATAAGTGTCTTTTAATGCTTCACTATGTACGTTTGATAAAGAGGTTAGTACAGCCATTCATTGTAGTATTCTCCAGTTCCAAATTAACAATGTAATAGATAATCTTAAGCTTATCCCAACTAATATTAGTAAAACTACAATAGGGTGGCACAACTTATTAAAGATTCCATTTGCAGTTGGTGACTACCCAAAGATCACATCTCACCAGTGATGATCTATATTTTATTTTATTCTTTGTAGAACTCTGGTTATCTCCTTTGTATCATGTTGGAGAGTAATTAAGGTTTTCTTTCCACTTTCTTGGATTTCTTTCAAGACTTGTAATAGGTCTTAGTGCTTAATTAACTGTTTTACCAATGTAAGGTTCACCCCAATAGGGGTAGGTGGTAGTCTGTGATACATTGTGTAATTGGCTGTAATCAGCTGGTGGGATGTTACTGGTACCAAATACGAAAAATCACACCCAATAATCTTAACAAAATAACAAATACAGTGATTAGAATGGTTTCTACTAGACAGAATAACATCATTGCTATCAATTTGTACAGCAGCACAAGCAGTTCTCAAGCATACACCCTTTTCCAGTATATACGAGCACAGTTTTCTGGTCAGTGACTGGATGAATTTCAAAGTGGCAAATACTCTGTTCAGTGTCCAAACACATCCTGGGCATTAGCAGTATTGCTTTCACAAATGAATCTCATTTGTCCTCTAGTAATGCAGGATTCTAAGTTTACTATCTGCCACTTTTCATTCATCTTTTCGTGCCCACACTCTATGTTCTGAAGGATAGAGTATTGTTTCTTCATAGTTTAATCTTAGGGCAATGATGGGATGGATAACATAAACAGTGGCATTACATATGGTAAGCACAAAGGCAGTGGCCACATTAGAAACAGGATCATAGGTGAAATTCACCATAGTCCACCAGGATTTAAACTTCCTTTCTAAATCAATTGCATTATCCTACTCAATTTTCTGAATTTCAGCTGGAAAATTACCTTCACTCCTTTCCTATATGATCAGAGCTGCTGTTGCTTGTATCCATAACTGTGCTTGTATACAACTGAAAGCTAAAGACACATTATCTTGAACTGGACTAAGTGCTTCTACCATTAGCTTGTGATCTTGGTCCCCGGCCTCTTCATACTTTTTTACTTTGGCAGTACTTTTGAAATCTGTCACTGGCTAGTTCCTAATGCCAATAGAGATTACTATAAAGGCTGCTTCAATTTTGTTAGGCTACCTGCTGCAGCAGCCAGTTTATTCATCAGTATTTCTGAATCAATTCCATTTAAAACTCCTAATCTTGTCCCTAATATGCCAGTTAGATGTTTGTTATGGGGAACAGGAACTGCTTTCTGTCCATGATCATCCCTCCCTGCCAGAGGGATGTGCTGGGCTCATACTACAAATTCAGACACACTTCACAAGTGTACCTGACAGAGATTTAGGTCATACTTGAGGCAGATGTTTGTTCTGAAATGTAGAGACCTCAGGGAATCTAACCTCTCCCTCTCCCTCCAAAGCACCTGATTTCTCAGATGTGTGGCAAGCAGGAATGTCTCTCCTGGTCTACAAAACCTCACCCACTTTGCCCCTAGCTAAGATCAAGCTGTGGACTGTGTTCAGGGCAGAAGATAATGGAGGGGAAATCTTGAGAGAAAAGCCTAAATTCATTGCAGTGCCTCAGAAGAAACTGGGATCAGGTTTCTGCTACTTGAAGCACTCAGCACAAAAGTGATGCTCAAAATCTTTTAGCCTGCTGCTGAGCTCTGAGGGGGTCTCTCTCTCTACCTCTTTTAAGCAAAATCCAACCGCCTCAGAATGGGACAATCACTAATCCAAATCTCTATTGGAAAAGGGACAGCTATAAATAAGGAAAATCACCTTCCTTGCTTGGGTTAATTTATCACCTGCAGTTCAGCACCCTTTACCAGCCATTGCCTGGGGGTTCAGCCAACCAGCTTGGAAAATGACCTAAGGAAACTGATTTCTTGGTGTTCCTGGTTTTAGGCACCAGGAGAGCTGCCTCCTTCTTTTCTTGTTCTGCTCCTGAGATATGCCTGTTTTTGTGACCATGTTGTCCAGCCCTCAAAGGAAGTTTTTAGGAAGGAGGAGCAGGCTGGTTGGATTTTTGAGATGTTAATTTGCATTATCAACTCCACACGTTTCAGAGACCATTCTGGATTGAATAATAGCTGTTGTTCAGTCACATTCTTTACTACGTTAGGTTCAAGTTTGGAGTTTGGGTAGAGTCTGAACTAGTATGGGGTGTATAAGGCCCCGCTGTGGTAAAAAGTGCAGTGTCCACTTTGAATTCAAATGAAAGTCTGACAGTAACTCGAGCTCAAAGGAAGGTCACTTCTACAGGCTGTATCAGGGTGAAATTACACCAACAGTCTGATTCACTTAGGTTATCACAGACTTCCTGGTGTTCATATACACCAGGGGAGGTTCAGACACTAATTACATCTGGTCTCTCATAAGCCATCTTATTGATGACTAAGCACTTTACTTTGATTTCTTCTCCTCAGATTCCTTGAAGTGTTCACAGTTCTCGTTCTTGCTATTCTTACTCCTCACATACCTGATTCCTGTGGATTACTACAGTAGATATGTTTAAATCTTTTATCTCAGAAGGTTTTCCCATGGATCCAGTATACTGATTAAATGCCAGGGACCAAGGCCATTCAGCATTGCTTTGGGTAGAGGTACTCTCTAGTTCTAAAACTTCAGTTATAATTCCATACAAAACAATTCTGTACACTAAAGTATGAGCTACTCCCAACCGCAATATACTCATTTTGCCCGAATAAGTTTTAGTCTCAGTTCATTGTCTCCTGGTGTCACTCCTGAAGGGGCTTCTGGGCCTTCTTCACCCGAGAGTGATGGATCCAGGCATTCTGCTCCTTGATTTTGATTGCAGTGAAGGTGGTGAGAGGTACTTGCAGTGGTCTCGCCCACTATGGTTCCAAAGTCTTCTCTGTAAGAGACTTAACATACACATCATCCCCAGGCTATCTAACTCCCTGCTCCGAGTTCCAGCCACGTTTCTCAATCACTCTGAGCTGTTTGCTTAATGCCACCATGTAAGTGGACATTCTGGACATTACCCTTGTATTCTATATGGTCTTCTACAAGGCATTCCAAAAGGATTCAGCATTCCTTTAGCTCAAATGGTTTAGTTTGAATTTGCAATAGTGCTAGTGGAAGAGCTTCTTGCCCCAGTCTTATGATTTGCTGCTTAATCAAATGATTCATTCTCTCCCCCTGGCCACTTGACTGGGGGCGGTATGGGGTGTGAAGTTCCTAATCTATGCCCATATGGCTACTAATCTGTTGCACTATTTTGGAAATGAAAGGTGATTCTTTATCTGAGGATATTGTGGCTGGAACTCTGAAGCGTGGTATTATTTCTTGTAAAAATGATCTGGTCACCTCTTGAGCTTTGACAGTTCTGGTGGGGAATGTTTCTGGCCACCCTGAAAATGTATCTATTAATACCAGTAAATACTGATACCCCCCTTTCCTTGGGAGTTCTGAAAAGTTGTTTTGCTGCTGCTGTACAGGCCCATGGCCTCTCCCAGTCTGATCGAGTTTTGGCCCGGGGTGGGGGGTATTTTGAGGTTAGTCTGGAGGCAAGGATCACATTATCGGCTCACCTGAGTGATAGTGGTATATAAATTCCTGACAACGATACAACAGTCCTTTCAATCAGATGTGTGTTCTAGAAAGCCTGTGGGAATTACTACTTCAAAGTCAACACTTCATTTCAATGCACTCTGTATCACTCGCAGCCTTGGTCATTTCGAGAAAGGAGCCACACTCTATAAAAGGCTTTAGGTAGTTAGGCCCTAGTGTGTTTTCTAGTGCCCTTCCTTCACTAGTAACCACGAAAATGGGAAGGGATTACTAGCTCTCTTTCAATGGTAGCCCACCCCTTGCAGTTGTACGTCTCTTTTGATTAGTATTATTGTATTATGGCTTACCTTCGAGGAAAATCTGTACCTCACCCTTTGCTGCTTTCTTTGCCTCTCCATCCGCCAGCTCATTTCTTTCCTCCAATTTTAAGCTCACTCTCTGGTGTGCCTTAATATGCTTTTTCAGGTAGCTGAACTGCTTCCAGCAGCTGGATTGTCTCTTCTTTCCCTGTGAGTTCAGCAGTCCCCTCTCCTTCCAGATGGCTCCATGTGCATGCACAACTCTGAATGCCTTTTGCTGTTTCTAAGGCATGGGTCCATGCATTTATCTCAGCATCCTGTGCAGAGGTACCTGTTGGTAAGGGTCCAGACTCTATTACCTCTCTGCAGGTAGTCACTGTGAATTTTGCAATGTCGCTTTCTTGTCAGTGAACCAGGTCTCTGCATCGTCCGGAGGAGTGTCCTTTAGGTCTGGGCGGCTGGAGTACGTAGCTTCAGTGGTCTCTAGGCAACTATGGTGTACTGCTTCTCCTTGATTCCACTGAGAAAAGAAGCTGGGTTGACAATATTAGCCACCACTATCTCTCCATCATCTTGCTCTACCATGATGGCCTGGTATTTCAGAAACCTCTCTGGTGAAAAGCCAGTGGCCACCCTTTACTTCCAGTACTGCGGACACTGTGTGGGACACTAGTGTAGGATCTCAGGACCTCAGTCCTGAGGACAGGAGGACTTCACCGGGGTGAATGGTGAAGGGATTAGTTAATTAGAGGGTGAGACACAGGGTTTAGGATTTATGTACAGGGGGGTTTAGAGAAGTAAGATGGAGGAATTGGGGTGTGTCCTGTCCTTCTTCTTCTTCTTCTTCTCCTCCATCTTCTTTGGTGATGGTGGCACTTTTGGATTGGTTATTACTGAAAGTGCACCGAGTAATAAGAATAAATGGTATTGGGGAAAAATGATAAATATTGTACACGTAACAATGGGTATAAAGATAGGTGGCTTTACGGAGAGCGGCACAGTGTGCCCATGGCTGACTGCTGAGCAGACCTCTGTCGGGCTGAAAGAACATCTTTTAGATAAACAATTAATAAACATAAAAACCGAAAGAAGAACTGAAGCCTCTTCTCGTCCTTCGATACGCGGGCTGTCCCAAGGCCACTCCGGGCCTTTCCAGGTCCCTCAAACAGCCGAAAACCCGACAATTGGCGTTCCCTGGGTGGGCACCCCCACCACAACCTTTCGGGGGGGGACAGCACCCTCAAAGCCCTGAAGACCAGAGAGAAGAAGAGAAAAAAAAGCCAAGAGAGTCTGCAAAAAACAGCAGTCACTGAGGATCCCATCTCTCAGTTTCTGCCGAAGACAATTCGTAGCAGAACAGCCCGGACCGGACCCAGAAAGGCGCCCTGGGACCACCTCTCGTGATCTGCTGGACAAAGACCGAGACCTCCGGACTGCCCTGACGAAAGATTTGGTAAGAAAGCCCAGAAATAAGAACATGGGGGGCACACTTTCCCAGGAACAACGGGAAATTTTGTCCGCCTTACAAGGCGTGACACAAGCATACACAGAGGGAATTCCAAAGAAAGAATTAAAACAATTATTGTTATGGGCAAGGCTAAACTACCCACTGGCAGAAACGTGCCTGCTATTCGAAGTGGGGTTTTGGCAGGAGATAAACAGACATTTATATTTCTTAGCCACTAAAAAGGATGAGACAGCGTTGAAGCTGTTGTCTCCTGCAAGAATAATGCTGGAAGGTATTTCTATGCAAACGAAATGCCAGGAAAACCAACAGATGCAGGAGACATCTGGGGGGCCCTCAAAGGAGGGGGAGGAGCACGACTCCGGGAAAAAATTAGCTCTGGCCTTAAAAGGCCAGGAAGAGGAAAACCAACAGATGCAGCAGACATCTGGAGGACCCTCAGACAGAGGGGAGGAGCAAGGCTCCAGGAAAAAATTAGCTCTGGCCTTAAGAAGCCAGGGGGGAAGGGCTCTCAAGGAAAGAGGGCAGGAAATAATTTTAAAACACCTGGTCCCAAAACCCAGAAACCCCAGAAAACCCCGAAAGCATCCGGGAACTCCAGAGAGCATGGAGGACTCAGGAGCAGAAGGGGGGGAGCAGGGGGGGGAGAAGGGATCGGGGGGGCGCTTTCTCGCGGCAGCCAGGCTGCAGCGGAGCAGGCGGGGAGCGCGGGTGAAGAAAAAAAAAGGGACACGTGTTTTCGCGCGGCTTTGCTTGGCTCAGGGCCGGGGGCGGCGGCGGTCCCGGCCGGCAGGGATGCGGAAGCGCGCGCGACGGGCGAAACTCGCAAAAACCCGGGGGAGAAGTCACAAACCAACGCCGGGGCGTCTGACCCAAGCAGCGAAATTGGGGGATTTGCACAGCCCCAGAAAGCTGCCATGCGGAGACGTAGGAGGCGCACGGTTGTGACGCAAAAACCCGGTGCGCAGATCGGCCCGAATCGCGGCGGGCGCAGGTGCCGGCGGGAGGGGGGCTGCACACACCGACGAGGCGCTGCACACACACAGCGTCGGAGGAGGAGGAGACAGAGTCAGGGGCAGACCGAGGGGGGGAAATTTCAGAGGTGGAACAAAAAGGGAGAGGGAGAAATTACCTCGGGAGAGACAGGGGGCGGCTCGGAAAGCACGCATGCGCGGAGAATAGAGCGCGGGCGGGGGCGGACCAGACCCCCGGTAACGTCTCGGGCGAGGAGGGGCCCTCTCCAGACTTGGTGCCTTTGGTTAAAACCCTCGGAGTCCAAGTCTCTTCCCTCCTGGGGAGGCGTGTGTGTTCTAACCCTATTGTCAGTAGAATTAAAAGCCAGGTAGCCCCGGTCTCAAGTGAGCTTGCAAACAACGACAATCAGCCGAACGAGAGGCAGTTGTGTTCATGACGTCATCCCAGCCACGGAGCCCGGTGACAGCGCCACCTCGTGGGGGAATGACCGAAGTGCACGACAGGCCAGATCAGTTCGGCGGAGCCACAGTATCATCTCGTAACGAGTCTGCAACTATGCAGCGATTTTCCTCAACAAGATATAAGAAGAGACGAATACTCAGACAAAAGTCGGGACTCAGACTGCAAAGGACGACTCAGAACGAAAGACTCTGGGGGGTTTTCTCTTTGGGGTCTTGAATGAAAAACATAGCAAGGGTTTTGCACAAAAGTGAGGTCATGAGTTTCATGATGCTTATGTGCATCATCCTTTTCATTCATTGCAATAGGCAATGGGGTAAATTTACCTATTACAGAGAAAACTAACAAAGGATCATGGATTGATCAGCTGGCAGATTTCTTTGACATCTCTCCCATTTGGAGAGGAATTTTAAGGGTAGATTTCTTTGACATTTCTCCCATTTGGAGAAGAATTTTAAGGGTAAGGTTTTATGTTTTAATAGTTCTCCTGTCCTCATCCATGTCGTCCCATGTGCCATGAATTGGATTGTAAAAGAGGTTTTCTTAGTGCAAACAGAAGGGGGAGATGTAGGATCTCAGGACCTCAGTCCTGAGGACAGGAGGACTTCACCGGGGTGAATGGTGAAGGGATTAGTTAATTAGAGGGTGAGACACAGGGTTTAGGATTTATGTACAGGGGGGTTTAGAGAAGTAAGATGGAGGAATTGGGGTGTGTCCTGTCCTTCTTCTTCTTCTTCTTCTCCTCCATCTTCTTTGGTGATGGTGGCACTTTTGGATTGGTTATTACTGAAAGTGCACCGAGTAATAAGAATAAATGGTATTGGGGAAAAATGATAAATATTGTACACGTAACAATGGGTATAAAGATAGGTGGCTTTACGGAGAGCGGCACAGTGTGCCCATGGCTGACTGCTGAGCAGACCTCTGTCGGGCTGAAAGAACATCTTTTAGATAAACAATTAATAAACATAAAAACCGAAAGAAGAACTGAAGCCTCTTCTCGTCCTTCGATACGCGGGCTGTCCCAAGGCCACTCCGGGCCTTTCCAGGTCCCTCAAACAGCCGAAAACCCGACACACTAGCACAGTCATTTTTGTCCCAGGGTAAACTTGTGTGCCTCTTGAATGTTCAGCACAACTGCTGCTACAGCTCTGAGGCAACCTGGCCATCCTTCAGCTGTTGCATCTAGTTGCTTAGAGAAGTAAGCAACTGCCCTCCGGTATGGACCCAAGTCCTGAGCCAGTATTCCCAGGGCAATTCCTTGCGTGGAAAAATAGAAAGAATGCTTTACTTACATCTGGAAGTTTCAAAGCTGGAGCCGACATGAGGGGGACTCTCTAGCAGGCGAAAGGCCCGTGTGGCGTCTCTTGCCCACTGGAGATCTCAGTTTCCATTGGCAATAAGAGCATAGAGGGGTCTGGCGAACAGTCCATAATTATGAACCCACAGCTGGCACTACTCTGCAGTGCCTAAGAAGGTTTGGAGTTCTTTTGTTGTCTGGGGTTCAGGGTTTGGCATAGGGCTTCCCTGCCTTAAAGTCTGCTGCTCAGCACTCACTTCTTACTCCAGGTAGATTACCTTCTGTTTCACTACCTGTGCCTTTTTCTTTGAGACTCTGCGTCCTTGGAGTCCTAGGAAATTCAAAAGGCTTACCGTCCAGGCTTCTCTCGCTTCCCTCGTCTGAGTGGCTACTAGAAGATCATCCACGTACTGCAACAGCCTCCTTTCTTCTTGTGGAGCTTCCTGGGACTCTGGGTCTTTGCAAGCTGTTCTCCACTCGAAGTGGGGAATTTTGAAGCCTTCAGGCACATGGACTATGTGAGCTTGTGTTTGAATGCAAAAATGTTCTGGCTGGCTTCGTGGATAGGGAGGCAAAAGAAGGCATCTCTTAGGCCTAAAACAGTGAACCAGGTTAGCTCAGGTGTTAAACAAGCTAGTAAGGTCTATGGATTTGCTACCACAGGGTACAAATTCTGTGTTATCTTATTGACAGCCCTTAACCCAGTACTATCAGTTATTGGACTGATTCCTTCCTTACCTTCCCTTTGAGGGTACTACTCAGTTCTCACTGGTTGTGTTCTTTCATTAAGCTTGATGGGGGAGCATCCCATGGGGGAGCATCTTTCACTCTCCCTGGTACAGCAGAGGCCCATACCCTTGAAAACACTTATTTACTTATTCTAATATCTCCTTACTAATGTCTTTCTTAATTTCAGTGTCTGTTAATATTAAGCCTAACATCTTTATATTATTTGCCTCCAGAGTAATCTTTCTCATTTGAGAATGTTTAGCAAATTGAGCGAATTGTACAAAAGCTTTTAGGTACACATAGTACACATGTTGCTTTAAAGGTTTGCAAAAGTATGCCTTCTCAGACTGGCCAGTTGTTCATTCTCCACACTACAACATAAACATTCTCCACAGGTACTAAAGCTTTATTTAAAACTGAATATATGACCCTTGTGCCGACAAAAATTCTTCCCTTTTGGGAAGGTCACCTTTACCCCTCCTCCCTTACCTTGGGAGGAAGCCTTTAACAAATCATATGTACTCATTTTGCGAACTGTGATTGCTTCGCATTTCAGCGTGATAATCCTTGCCTGATTTCATACGTTGCTCTCTTATGCTGCATGCTGAACAACATGTTTGATTTGCTTTCTCTTTGCCTTGTTTTCCTTTTCAAGGACCAAGACCAGAGAGCGGTCTGATCTCACAGTCTCTTTGTCATTCTGGGTGATTTCTTAAAACAAAAGACATTTCAGCATACAAAAACTATCCCATTTATCTTCCTATTATAAAATAGTACTAACAGCAATGAAGCACTATAAATATTTTTATTTTCTGAGCTGCTCTTACTGGCAACCTCCTCCCAGTGAGCCCCTCCCAAAAGGGGCTAATTTAGGAACCTGTTTGCTCTGGTCAGTTCTCATTATTTATTTCTTCTTGCCCTATCTCGCTTCCATTCAAACCTTTTTACAGACCTTCACATTAGTTTCTCAGTTTTCCTCCTATACACACAGCTCCAGGTGGCAGGTATCAGATGTGATTCCCACACACAAGCTCTAAGACCTTAGGTTCTGAATCCGCTTGACCAGAAACCTCTAATTTACACTCGGGGCGTGTACCCTGACACTTATTGGAACAGCAAAACAGCAATACCAGTGTTTCTCATAAACACCGCACTGCAATAATACCTGCACATCCAGCTTTTGCCCACAGGCCATTCCCGTGTTCCCTGGGGAGACGGGGCAGCCAGAGCTGTCCCTGTGCCCAGGGCACAGCCACTGTCACCTCACACAGCCTGCTAGCCTCTTCATGTACCAAAGGCTCCCCGAAACTGCCCACAAAGGCAGGCTATTCTCTTTGCTACAGAGAACTTTAAATCCTTTCAGCAGATTGTTTTCAGTAAAGATTTACTGCAGTACCAACTGAAGTCTCATAAATCTCATAAGTCTCATTAACTAATTCATCTCATTCATCCCTTCTATATAAACTCTGTTTTACAAAATATCAGTCTTTTCTAGTTTTCTTCTTGCACAATCTAATTAAGCACTGTGTCTACTTACACTTGTTTTACTGCCTTGCAAAAACAGGCTGTACTTGTCACAGCCGAAAATCTGTTATGCCCACAGACACACACACCCCTTTTATCTCAAATTCACTAGAGCCAAGGCTTGAATTGCTGTGAGGGGGAGAATTCTTGGAATTCCTTTAACTCGCTTTATCATAGTTAAGCATAAATCACCGTACTATAGTTCTCCTGTGTAAAATGCTACTCTTGTTGCAACAAAATCCTAAAGTCTCCACAAACACCACTATACAATCTGAGAATCAAATTACCACAATGCAGCGGAAGAAAATCACCACACAAAATCACTGGGAAAGGGCATATCACTCAAAGTGCTCACTTTTCTCAACTCAACACAGCATACCATAATTCGGCATTTACTCACATCAATTTTTCCTGGATACAATCAAAATAACAGCACACAGTCTAGAGATCAAGTCCAAACATCCAAGGCAAAGGAACTCTCTGAGCTCATACTCATGGTTAAAATGTACCAAATCTATGCAAATCACTACATTTAAACACGATAAATATCATCACTGACATTCCTCCACTCGCTTCTCCGCAGGGCACTTCTCTCCCTGCCCCCGCAGCCTGCTGCAGCCGGCCCCTCTGGCCTCACTCGGCTGCTTCAAACACGGGGAGTACTGACCCCCCCGCACTGTAGGGCACTGTAAATTTACTCTCTTTTATACACCATACACTTATCACCTGCATGATCACAAACACAGTGCACTTGCCACACACATTAACCATACAGCAACACAGTGTCCGGACATCACACACACACACAAACAAAACACACAGGGGCTCACCAGTTCTGCTCTATCAGAACTACGAATCCCCAATACACACATACACGGGTTCACCCGGCTTACCCCCAAAGCCGCTAGCGGTCTGCTCTATCAGAACGACGAACCCTTTCTCTAATACAGCTGCTCTATCAGCTGAACCCCGTCTCTAATACAGCTGCTCTATCAGCTGAACCCATGAACCCAGACGTCTCTGGGTGATTTACTCCCTTTCTCTCCTTCCTCCCCCCCTGGGGCCCCATAGTACATACCATATCTTCCTCCGCAGGCCAGCGGGTCGTTGTCTGTCTTCGCAGGTGGCAAGTTGAGACAAGCGGAGCCCCACCAGGAAAAAATCCTGGGGCGCGCCTTGGAGGTCCGTCTACCCCCCCTGCCCCCGCGGGGACAGGGAACTCCTGCCTGGCTCGCCAAAATATTTTGGGGAGAAAAGAAGAAACCTCACAACTTTATAAAAGTTGTAAAGCTCGGTATGCTTTTATTACGACGCGCACTGGACGCAAGCCTCCCCAAAAGGGCATGCGTACCCCTGAAGATTTCAGACCTTCTTTCTATCCCCCTTCCAAATGCATATGCATACAGTTTCACAATAAGTTCATACATATTCATCCCGCATGACATTTAGCACCAGTTCTTCTTTATCAAAGGAATTTCTAGGTCGGGGCAAATTGACCTCGTGGTCTTTTCTGCTTTTCTTTCTCCGTCTCCTTGCTGTCTCGGCATGCGAGTTTTTCCTTCAGCTTTGGCCTCACAGACTTTTCACCGTTGTTAGACACTTCACCTAATTCAGGACGGATCCCTACTCTGTCTCAGGACTTCTCGTTGTTAATTGGCTTCTACAGAGTCTCAGGGTGACCAGCCACCCCTAACCAACTGGTGCCACTGATATGCTAAGGCCTGAACAGCAGGCCTGAGCCTGAGTTGACTTACAAGATGAATCTTGAATGTGATGCTATTAATATCATCAAGGTTCTTTAGTTTAAAAAATATTATTAAAACATTTATATTAGTTGTTCTTAATGCCAAACCAGCTGTTGTAGAGACATTTGTACAACCTTGTGTAGGATATATCAAGAAATCCTTCCAACAGATATCCCTAGAGACTTGTTAGTAGAATATTTTAGGCAAAACCCTCCCGGCTGTGGCCTGGGCTCTGGCCAAGCCTTGGTCTCAGCTGGTCTGGATAGTGGGCCATCAGGACCAGATGTTTTCTGCACACAAAGGTAAACAAGTTATTTGGACTTGTCAATTTGGGCCTATAAAAGCTGGGCCAGTTTTTTTTTTTGGCTAATTGAAGATCTCACCTACAGGTGGAAGCACTGTGTAGGATTTTCCCAATTGCCAGGCAGGGTTCTCCAGGTCCTCGCTGCACAACGGGTGTCATGGTTTGGGCCTGGCACAGAGCCAGTGCCCCCATGAGAATACACTTTCCCTGGTGTCTGCTGTGAGATGTGACCAGGAATAAGCAAAACAGGCTCCAGCTTAAACATAAAGAAAACTTTATTACCTAAACTACAGGAAAATAGGAAAAAAAACTATAAGGGAAAAAAAAATAAAAAAAATTGAAAACCTTACAAAAAAACACTTTCCTCCTCCCCACCACCAAAATTTCCCAATCCGATACATTCTCCCAAATCACCAAGTGCCCAGCCTGGCACCACCCTTTAGAATACTCAAACTTCAGTCCATGAAGAGGAGAGGAGTCCTTCTTGTTCCGTAGTCTTTCCCTGGAAACACGCTGAAACCTCATGTGCTTCCATGTCACTTCGGCACCGCCCAGAAAAGTCCTTTTGCCGCTTGTGACATCTTCCTTCCATGCCCAGTGCTCTCACCACTGTGCATGGACCAGAGCTGCTTCTAGGGCTGTCTTTTAAGGATGCCTTGTCTCACTCCAAAAAGGCACAGTCTCTGCTTTGGGACATCTGTCCCCCCCATATTTTTCCAACCCCCTGGGGCCGAGGGGTCCCCACGATGAACCCTCCTGGTTCTGAGGCACTGCTTCCCCCCAAGTGCAGTCTCTGTGTCACAGGAATAAAACTGAGTCTATGGCTACACAAGAGAAGTCCAGCCAAAAGGCCACTCCAATAATCTCTCCCCACTCAGTCGTCTCCACATCCTTCGGGCCAGGTCCTTGTCTTGTCTCATCTCATCTCCTATCTCCCTTCTTATTCAACTCCGAGGAGGATCAGCATTTTTACAAGGCCCCAATCATGTAAGAAAGGGTTAAAAATTTCAGTCTCTGTCTGTCCCGGAACGCCGGTACTCCCACAGGCGCTGCTGCTCCGGCTGGGCTGCACTCTCCCCCCCTTCTCCTCCTGGGCCGGCTGCTATCAAATTCAGACACCGGCTCTCCTCTCTCTCCCTCCTGGGGGGGGGAATTGGCTGCCCGATGGCTGTCTCTTGGGGCTCCTCCACCCTTCCATCCTCAAGGGCCTCCTCACTCCCATCTCTGTCCAGGCCCTAGGCCTACCGCATGGCTGCCCCTCCCCCGCCCAGCAGCAGCGGCTGGACGGGGGAGGGAGATCTGACCTCCTTCCCTCGAAGTCCCAAGAGAGCCTCCCAGGGCCGAAGCTCTGCTTTTTAACCCCTGTGTATTCTCGGAGGTGTGTCCAGACCCCACTGGCCACACCAGGTGCCAATATCCAACTCCGAGCATCCATTGGTTTGACCACAGCATTCCAGAATTCCCACTTCTTCCTGGTCAAACCACCACAACGGGGCTTCCCAGCAATTGCGGACTCTGGATGATGGTAAAGAATTTAAGCTATTGGTGATATATTGTCACGGACATATTTTCTGAAAAATACTTTTGCTAGGATTTTTCTCCTGAGAAGCTGAGAGGCCTCAGAAACAAAATGTAAACAATAATTATCTGCTGCTGAAGAATGTGGCAGGTGCATCTTTGATTGGTCTCATGTGGTTGTTTTTAATTAATGGCCAATCACAGTCCAGCTGTCTCAGACTCTGGTCACTCACAAGATTTTATTATCATTCCATTCCTTTCCTTGCTAGCCTTCTGACAAAATCTTTTCTTCTATTCTTTTAGTATAGTTTTAGTATATAATTTTCTTTTAATGTAATATATATCATAAAATAAATCAGCCTTCTGAAACATGTAGTCAAGATTCTCATCTCTTCCCTCGTCCTGGGACCCCTGCAAACACCACCACAATATATCTTTCTCAATCACTATTCCCTCTCTTGTATAGTAATGATTAGATTCATTACCTTGCTTATTTTTACTTGTTGCTAAAGCCACACAAGTAATAACCTTATTGTTTTACTAATTGTATCCTTTCACCTCTGTTTTGCCTCAATATTAATAGTAAAAGAAGACCATTCTTCCTATTGGTGTCTGTGTCTGTTCTATTGCCCCCATTGACTGGCAAAACAGCCACAGATATGCTTGCCCTTTGTTAGGAATAAGGTCAGCACTCATTCACAACTGTTGCCTGTGGCTCCAGTGGTTTCCCTCTACTCAGGGTGCAATTTGCAGCTTGCACACCCAGCTACCAGACCTAGGTGGATTCCTCAACAGTAACTTTCCCCATAGCAGCCGTGTCGTGGTTTGACCAGGAAGGAGTGGGAATTCTGGGAAGCTGTGGTCAAACCAATGAAGGTTTTGGGTTTCATACTGACACCTGGTGTAGCCAGTGGGGTTTGGACACACCTCCGAGAATACACAGGGGTTAAAAGCAAGGCACTGCCCTGGCACTTCCTCTTTGGGACATCGTCGGGCGAAGAGGTCAGATCTCTTCCCCCGCCCAGCCCGCTGCTGCTGGGCGGGGGAGGGGCGGCCATGCGGTAGGCCAGGGGCCTGGACAGAGGTGGGGGTTGAGGGGCTTTCAAGGATGGAAGGGTGGCGGAGCCCCAAGAGACATCGAGACATCGGGCGGCCAGCCCCCCCCCCCCCCCCCCCCCCCCCCCCCCCTCCGGGAGGGAGAGCGGCCGGCCGCAGCAGCAGCACGTGTGGGAGTATCATCTCGTCCCAGGACAGACAGAGACTGAAAACTTTTAACCCTTTCTTGCATGATTGGGGCCTTGCAAAAATGCTAATCCTCCTCGAAGCTGAATAAGAAGGGAGATAAGAGATGAGATAAGACAAAGACCTGGCCCGAAGAATGTGGAGATGATTGGATGGGGAGAGATGATTTGGAGTGGCCTTTTGGCTGGACTTTTCTCGTGGCTATGGACTCAGTTGTTCCTGTGACACAGACTGCATTTAGGGGGAGGCAGTGCCTCAAAACCAGGAAGGTTCTTCGTGAGGACCCCCCGGCCCCAGGGGGTTGGAAAAATATGGGGGGGACAGATGTCCCAAAAGCAGAGACTGTGCCTTTTTGGAGTGAGACAAGGCATCCTTGAAAGACAACCCTAAAAGCAGCTCTGGTCCATGTCTCAGTGGTGAGAGCACTGGGCATGGAAGGAAGATGTCACAAGCGGCAAATGGACTTTCCGGACGGTGCCGAAGTGACAGGGAAGCACACGAGGTTTTCAGTGTGTTTCCACGAGAAGCCTATGGAACGAGAAAGACTCCTTTCCTCTTCATGAACTGAAGTTTGAGTATACTAAAGTGTCGTGCCAGGGCTGGGCAGTTGGTGTTTTTTGGGAGAATGTATCGGATTGGGAAAGTCAGGGAGTGGGGAGGAGGAAAGTTTTTTTTGTAAGGTTTTCAATTTCTTTTTTTTCTTTCCCTATTTTCCTGTAGTTTAGGTAATAAAGTGTTCTTTATGTTTAAGTTAGAGCCTGTTTTGCTTATTCCTGGTCACATCTCACAGCAGACACCAGGGTGAGGCATTTTCATGGGGGGCACTGGCTCTGTGCCAGGCTCAAACCATGACAAGCCCTCACAGTGCTGTGCTTTGCATTGGTAGCTGGAAAGGTGTTGAGAACACACCAGTGTTTTGGCTACTGCTGACCAGTGCTCCCATATCATAAATGCAGTCTCTTCAATCCCCCTGCCCCCAAAGACTAGGGATGAGCAAGAGGTTGGAAAGAGATAGAGCCCAAATTAGAGCCCAAATGGAGGTAGTGGAGGGGAGGGAGCGGGGAGAAGGCGGGGAGGGAGCGGGGAGAAGGCAGGGAGGGTGGGAATTTGCTATTAAGGTGTCGTTATAGAGCACGACACAGCACAAAGTACCACAGCTCCATCAGAAGGGTGCAAGAGATTTATTATAGCAACATGTTGTTTTTATACTCTTTCAAGATATTTACATTCACTTAACATACATATTCACTGCCCATTGGTTATAGGAAATAAACAAAGTGCTCAGTGGGTGACCAAGGAGCCATGTCATTCTGTGAGCCAGCTAGAGTCTGTATCTCTTAACTTTCTCTCCTTCATCACGTCTCCTTGGTGTCTTCCTCAGGAGAGATATCGGGCTTTCCTTTATCTTCAAGAGGCCTTTGCTGGCTCACAAGAACAGCACAGAATGTCTCTCCTACATTAAGGTGTTTGTCATCTGAAGCAACTGCTATTTGCACCAAGGCCTTACTTCCCAGGAAGTGTCAGGACATCTGTAATGAACAAAATATTTAAATATTTTTGTTTTCCTTTGTTTCCATGTGCTGTATTTGCTTTTGCTTTATTAAATTGACGTTATCTCAACCCACAAGCTTTTTCATTTTATTTTCTTCCCCATGTCCTGCTGAGGAGGGGGAGTGGTAGAGCAGCTTGGTGGGCACTTGGTGTCCAGCCAAGGTCAACCCACCACAAATCCCAACTTTCTCAGCCTTTCTTCATAGGAGAGATGTTCCAGGCCTCTGATAATTTTTGTGGCACTCCTATGGACCTGTTCTAACAGGTCCATGTCTTTACTGTGCTGAAGATGTGTTGTGGGTTAGGTTTCTCAGGGAATTTCTTGCCATCTGTTAAATAAAAAAGACACTGGGAGAAGAAGGGGGTGATGACCAGGGGGATGAATAGAAGGTGATTGAGTTTACAAGAGAGGCTGATGACCCTGGCAATCCAGTGGAGTCCTTTCCAAGTTTGGGAGGTTGGTCTGGGGGGTGGGCTCTTCCTCTGGAAGTTTTCTGGGACTTGCGGCATAGAATTGCTATGAGAGGTGTTGGGGGGAATTGTCAAAGACACAGCTGGCCTGAAGCTGTACAAATACATTTGGCCATAATAAGAAACCCAATATGGCAAGCCAAGTTTGTTATAGAATAGAAGTAAAACAAGTCCCCGGGTATGGTAAGAATAGGTTGGATTCAAACTCAAACAGGGGACCCCTGCCAACTCCATTCAATCCTGAATGCAGACATATCATTGGCAATTGAGCTGGGTGCTGCTGAGATCTTGTCAGGTGTTCAAGCCCGGGAATTTTGAACTCCCTATAAAAGGGGGTGTCCATAATAAATCTTGGCTGTTGTTGCATGACCCTCGGTGTGTTCAGTCATGTGCCTGTCTCCAAACTGTGACCCTAACATAATAAGTGGTGAAACCTGACGTGATTGACACAGCTATCCATGTGAAGAGCAGGGAGACAGAGGGTGGGTGAGTAGAACCCGCCTGCAGCAAAAAAGCTGCCAAAACGGAGCCATGCAGAGCCATCTGCAGTGAAAAAGCTGCCGGAATCCGGATTCCTTTGTTAATACTCCTGAAAATAGAAGAAAACTGCCACCTAAAATATGGGTGGATGGATCTTGGTGGAACATCCAGTTATGAAGGTATGGACCCTCCTTTTACTGGAATGGGGGGTAGAATATGAAGAGCAGGTTTTGTTAGCCTTGCTGATGTGGACTAAGAACTGAGGGTTGGACACAACCAAAGAAGCCATGCTTGATCTAAATACTTGGGCGCGAACTGGCAGATTTATAATTGAAGCAGCTTCTAAAGACGATGAAAGGGCCATTAAAGTTATAAAGCCCAGGTAGCTTATCTTGGACTTGTTGAGGCAGATAAAAACCAAGATGCATGGTGCGGACTGGGTGTCGGACAAGGCAGCAGGAGGCAAGGGCACTAGGTCGGACATTGGGGAGAAGTGGGAGGACAAAACGGCCGCACCACCACGGCATTGCGCTGTGCTGAATGGGAACCCTGCGGCAGCACCGTGCCTTGCCATGCTGGATTGCACAATCCTGGCAGGCAGCAGAGACCCACCATGAAATGATGCCGTGGTGGCTGGAGGAGCCATGGTGGCTGGCGGTGCTGTGGCCGGACCAGACTGCGCCACCATGTTGGGCGGGCACCCTGCAGCCACACACTGAGCACGCCTGCATGGTTACCCAAGCCCCTAGTGCCAGGACTGTCCTCGAGTTGCCACGGAAATGCTTGGACTGCCTCTACCTGAAGCTGATTTGCTTGGCTCCGAAGCCATGCCTACAGTCCCACCTTCATTGGCCACGCCCATTTGCCACTGCAATTAGTGGGCAGGCCCCAAGGATGCATCACTGCGGATGCCCAGATGCCAAGGCAATGTCACACCTGGAAATGCCCCAAACCCAGGAAGTAGCAGCTGCGCACTACTGGACCCTGCTCCCACTGCCGCTACAGCCCAACTGTGCCTGCAGTTGAGGCTTGAACAGCTCGAAGGACCCATATCACTGATGGATACACAAGACCCCCACAGAGGGAACCCGAGTCACCACCCTACTGCCAGCCCCAGAGAGGAAGCCCTTGCAACACTGCTGATTCCAGCTCCAGCTCCATCACTGTTCCGATCAGATGCCATTCCCATTCACGACCCAGTGATCTTCTAGTGGGAGCTAAAACGAATGGCGATTGCAAGTTGGGATATAGAAGGGGCTGAACTGATTTCTGTGCCCATGTCTTTGCTATCATCAGAGGGGGACAGCAGAGGGGCAGGACAATTGAAGCATTCCCAGTTCTGCAAAGTAATGGGAGTACATCAGAAAAACATGTCCCTTTTAACTGGCAAATCCTCTCTGAGCTACTCCAATTGGCTGCTAAGCATGGACTGGGATCTCTCACAGTTGCAAATATGCTTTGATTTATAACTGCAAGTGAATTAACTCCTTTTGACATGAAGCAAATCACTAAATTACTCTGTACTCCAGTGCAATATATGATGTTTGGATCAGCCTGGAGGTGTTATGCAGAGGAACAGGGACTGCTAAATTCAGGAGCTTCACAGCACGACCCATGCTTTGGAGCGGAGATTTCTCAACTCATGGGACTGCCCCCCATGGAAAGTACACAAATGGAAACACATCTGAATCCCTCAATACTAGCTCAGGCAAAAGACTTAGGAATGCGGGCCCTAATGAAAATTACAAACATGTCTGTGCCAACCCAAAGATACTCAAGTATAAGACAAAGCCCCAATGAATTTTACATGCAGTTCATAGAATGTTTGTAGGATGCTATGGAAAAGCAAATAGCAAACAGAGAAGCAAGGAATCAATTAATACTACAAATAGCATGAGATAATGCAAATGAAGACTGAAGAAAAGTTATGGATTCATTACCCAAAGAGAATCCATCCTTAGAAGAAATGATTAATACTTGTGCTAAGGTTGGAACTGGATCATGTAACATGGACTTGTTAGCTAATTCTATTACAGCTGCGGGAAGACTGATGCCCCATTGATACAGAGGTGTATAACAAGGCCACATGAAAGTAAACTGTCCCCAAGGAGAGAAGAGTGTAAATACAAGCTGCAAACGATGTGGGAGATCCAGTCATGCAACCAAACTATGCAAGTCCAAATTTCATATTAATGGACAACTTCTCAAAGGCCAGGGAAATGGGAGACCAAGCATGAAAGGGAAACACATGATGATACAAGCATTTTCCCACCCTCCAGTGCAAGCCTGTGTGACCAGCTCACAGGAAGAACAAGAGGGTCAGCTGGAATGGATGTTTCCACCTCAGTCTCAATAACTATAAGTTCATTAAAGGTACATAAAGTCCCTCTCAAGGCCCAGAGGCCCATAGGGAAAGGACTGAGTGCTCTGCTAATTGGGAGACCCAGCGCCACTTTGCAAGGTATCTTTGTACACCCAGGCATCATAGACACTGATTTTATAGGACAAATACATGCTAAGGTATCAACCCCTACTCCATTTGTGACTATCCCTGCTAAAATTTTAATTGCTCAATTATTTCCTTTTAAGTCTTCTGTCCCCAAAACAGATTTGAGGGTGTGAGAAGACTGAGGCTTCGGATCAATAGGACAGCCCCAGGTATATTGGACTCAGGTCATAAGTGATCAAAGACCCAATATAGTTTGTACTGTTACAATGCCTCAGGCAAGGCCCTTGCAGATAAAGGTCAGTGGGATGATTGACTTGGGGAAGATGTCGCTATCATCTCTGCCAACACTTGGCCTTCATCGTGGCCTACTGCACCTGCAGGACCTGGCATTGCTGGCCTCAGAGGGACCACAAAGAACTTATTGAGTAGCAAACCTGTGTTGGTTAAAAATACAGAGGGTCAGACAGCCACAATTTGGCCATACATCACTGCTGCACCACTGAACCTGTGGGGGAGGGATGTTCTATGTGGGGAGTCCAGGTGGGGATGGATTTTTAACGGAGGCCACTGTATTAGAAGGGCGTAAAGTATCCCACAATAGCTCTAAAATGGCTCACTACCCAGCCTGTGTGGGTACCACAGTGGTCCCTTGAAAAGGAGAAAGTGGATGCCCTAAGAGTCCTGGTACAAGAACAACTAGCTCAAGGGTAGATCGAACCATCTATGAGCCCTTGGAACACCCTGGTATTTGTTACACAAAAGAAGTCCAGTAAATGAAGGTTGCTCCATGACTTGAGAAAAATCAATGCTGTCATGGAAAGCATGGGTGCCTTGCAAACTGGTATGCCATCTCCTACCATGATACCTGCCACCTGGGATATTCTGATTGTGGACTTGAACAATTGTTTTTTCACTATTCTACTCCACCCTGTTGATACCCCAAAGTTTGCTTTTACAGTGCCATCCTTTAATAATGCTGCACTAGTCGAACATTATCAATGGAAAGTTTTCCCGCAGGAGATGAAAAACAGCCCCACAATTTGTCAGTGGTATGTTGCACAGGCACTTTCATCAGTGAGAGAACAATTTCCATGGGCGTACAGTTACCATTACATGGATGATATCTTGATAGCAACCCCAATCAAAAAAGAACTCTCACAGAGTCAGCCAAGCCTGATGCAAACATTAAAAACATTTGGGCTTCAGGTGGCACTGGAAAAGGTGCAGCAGCAACCACCCTGGAAATACTTAAGACTCAAAATAATGGATCAGACCATACAGCCACAGATGATTCAACTTTCAACCAAAATTCAAACTCTAAATGATGCACAAAAACTTTTGGATACCATAAACTGGCTCAGATCCTATCTAGGATTAACCAACCCACAATTGGCACCCTTATTTAACATCCTAAATAGTGACGCTAATCTAAATTCTCCTAGAAAATTAACCCTAGAGGCAAAAGCTGCTCTCAAAATAGTAGAGCAAGCCATTACAAACAGGCAAGTCCACCAGATATGCACAGAGGTGTGCATCACCGTATTTATTCTCATCGTTAATTTTCACCCTTCTGGTATTGTTGGACGGTGGAATACCCTTTGCACATTCTAAAGCGGATGTTCCTACCTCACCAACCTAAAAAGACAGCACCTACCATCTTTGAGCTGATTGCACAATTAATTATCAAATGCCACCAGAGGTGTTTACAATTGAATGCTAGAGATCCCTCCAAAATTATTATACCTGTGACACAAGAACAATTTGAATGGTGCTTTGCCAATAGCACAGCTTTACAAAGTGTCTTGCAAAATTTTTCAGGACAAATTATTTACCATCTGCCAAGTCATAAATTACTGCAGTGTCCAGGTTTAGAGCAAATTTGGGGAAGAATCCCCCAAAGGAGCTCCGGTGGGAAAAGCAGATCCAATCGGCCCCTCCCCCCAACTGGTCCGGGAAGAAAAAATACCTCCTTGGAGAAAGGTGGAAAAAACCTGTTTATTAAACAATAAAACCAAAACAATATCAAACAATGAGACTCCTTGCCACTCTAAAAGAGATGACAAACTGAGAAAACCCCGTCCTCAGGTTGCAGCTCACTCAGTCTCTGATCAGTCCCTCCGGTGCTGGAATTGTCGCAGGCCAGGCCCGGCCCGGTGGGCCACAGATGCAGCTGCGAGTGCTCTCCTGGGTTTTCAGTCCAGAGCAGTTTCAAGAGGTCCAAAGAAAAGGAAAAAAAAACAGTCCAGGGAACTTCTTTGCCTCAGCTAGATAACACTAACTAAAAAGCAAAAGAAGAGCTCTGTCCCGCTGTCTGTCCGCAGACAACATAGTCAGGAGCAGGAATGTGGAGGAGTGGAGTACAGTGTCTGAAAACAGACTGCGCGTTTCTTCTCTCCCCCCTCTTCACTCTCTGGAACACTCTTAAAGGTGCAAAACTTATTATTCAACATAAACAGAATGAGACCACTGGGGATAAAAGCATCATATACTCAAGTCAGGACATTCAGTTAGGTGGGGCCACTGAACTATCCCTAAGACCTCTGAATAGCCACATACCCCTAAAAGGTGTTACAGTATTCACTGATGGTTCTGGGAAAACAGGAAAAGCCATTGCAACGTGGAAAGAGGAAGGTGGGTGACAAATGTTGGAAGGTTGTGAGAGTGGATCACCTCAGCTGGTAGAGCTACGTGCTGTAGCTATGGCTTTCCAATGTTTCCCCATATTCCTCTAAATGTTGTGACTGACTCTGCCTATGTAGCTGATATTACTCAGAGATTGGATCGAGCACTATTAAGAGAAATTGACAATGCATCAATATTTAACTTTCTAAAAACTCTGTGCCATACCATCCAAGCCAGAATTTGCCCTTATTACATCTTACACATCAGAAATCACACAAATTTACCAGGTTTCATTGTAGAGGGCAACACTCAAGCAGGTAGGCTAGTTAGCCCTGCTTGGACAGCACCACAGCCAGATATGCTTGCACAAGCAAAGGCATCACATGATTTTTTTCCACCAAGGTGTTTGAGCCCTACAGCAACAATTCTGGCTGTCAAACACAGAGGCTAGTAATATAGTTAACACCTGTGCTGACTGCCAAGGCCACACTGCACCACTGCAGATGGGGGTGAAGCCTTGTGGTCTACATGCTTTACAAATCTGGCAAACTGATGTCACACACATCCCTGAATTTGGCCGTCTAGCATATGTGCACGTATCAATTGATACCTTTTCATCAGCTATGTGGGCCTCAGTACACACAGGAGAAAAGAGTTGGGATACCATCGCACACTGGCGATCAGCCTTTGCTAATTTAGGTATCTCCCATACCATCAAAACAGACAATGGCCCTGCATACATTTCACAAAATACAAGACAATTCCTACAGATCTGGGATGTGTCATACCACACTGGTATTCCCCACTCAGCAACAGGACAAACCATCATGGAACATGCACATGGCACTTTAAAGCATATACTTGATAAACAAAAGCATATACTTGATAAACAGAAAGGGGGAATGTGTGGTGAAACCCCACAGAGTAGAATAGCTAAAGCTATCTATACACTAAACTATTTGACAATATTAGAAAATTCCCAGAATCCAGTCATTTTAAATCACTTCTTATCACTACAATCATCCAGTGATGCCCAGTCACCCAAACCCAAGGTAATGGTGTGAGACTTTATCACCAATAGGTGAGAAGGTCCTTGGGATCTTATTACTTGGGAATGTGGATACGTTTGTGTCTCCACAGATACTGGAATGCATTGGGTACCTGCCAGAAGTGTACGCCATGCACTACGTCCTGTTTGGGACCACAACCAACACATTTCTGATGGCTCCTCAGCAGATGTCTTGGAGCTGTGTGTGGAGCAGCGATTGAAACAACTTGTGCACCTACTGCATGGAAATCTGGGGCTCTTGAAGTGAAAATTTATTTGAGGATTTTGTTTTACAAATTGTTTCTTCTGTCAGTTGGTTTTTCTGACAGTTCTAAAAGTTGAATGGTTTCTTGTTTGTAGTGTTAAGTTGTAGTTTGTAACTTTTAAGTGGTTAACCTGTGGCATGCTAGCCTGAAAGACTGTGTTCCTGGTAATCTCACCTGACAGCTCTTGGATGTGAGTGTTGCAGCTCCGGTGATACATGGGATGCATCACTGGCTGGGGAGGGGGGCTAGATTTGTCGAATTGGGTGGAAAGCCTTATTTGAACTAGGCTCATGCTCTTTGTCATTCTGTCTAAAAAGGGCCTTTGCAGGTAGATCACAGAGAACACTTTCCATTTATTAACACAGAAAGGGGAAATTGTCACAGACACAGCTGGCCTGAAGCTGTACAGATACATTTGGCCATAATAAGAAACCCAATTTGGCTAACCTAGTTTGTTATGGAATAGAAGTAAAACAAGTCCCCGGGTATGGTAAGAATAGGTTGGATTCAAACTCAAACAGGGGACCCCTGCCAACTCCATTCAATCCTGAATGCAGACATATCATTGGCAAGTGAGCTGGGTGCTGCTGAGATCCTGACCAATCAGTTGTTCAAGCCTGGGAATTTTGAACTCCCTATAAAAGGGGGCATCCATAATAAATCTTGGCTGTTGTTACATGACCCTCAGTGTGTTCAGTCGTGTGCCTGTCTCCAAACTGCGACCCTAACATAATAGGGGCTGGTCCAAGACTTCCTGGGGGCTGGGGGCTGCCTGCTTTCCTTCCATTGTGGCATCAGGGAGAGCGGTAACATGCTGCAGGAGTTATGCATTTGGCTCCAGAACTTTTGCTAAGCTGCAATTCAGACTATGACCAAATCAGCCTGTTTTTCCTTGCTTCTGCTGGCTGCTACTTGGTAGTGCTGAGATCAAACACTGCCCATGAGTTTGCAAAAGGAGCAATTTCCTTCCATCCTTACCAGCACCAGCCAAGGGAAGGGTCGCACCCTTTTCTGCCTCTGCAGAGCCCACCAGCACCCCCTGCTAGCCGCAATTGGACTACTGCACCTTCCCTGCCTCATCTGAGCTGACAGCGCACCCTGCCAATTGTGGTTGCAACTACATCAAAGGGGAAAATGCTTGATGGGTGGGAAACCTCTGTTATTGTATTGTCATTTGGTCTGTTCTGTTATAGATATATATTCTAGTAAAGAACTGATATTTCTTTTCCTATATTTTTGCCTGGAAGCCCCATAATTTTTTTGAGTTATAATAAATTGGAGGGAGGGATGTTCTTTTCCATTCCAAGAAGGTTCCCACCTTCCTTGGAAGACATTTTCTTTTAAACCAAGACAAGATCCCAGAGCTGGATTCAGTACTCCAGGTGGGGTATCACCAGCACAGTAGAGAGGCAGAATCATCTCCCTTGACTGCCGGCCACGCTTCTTTTGATGCAGCCCAGCATACAGTTCACTTTCTGGGCTGCAAGTGTACATTGTTGTCTGAATATGAGCCAGCAGTGTGTCAAGGTGGCCAAGAAGGCCAATGGCATCCTAGCTTGTATCAGAATTAGTGTGGCCAGCAGGACCAGGACAGTGATTGCCCCCTGTACTCAGCACTGGTAAGGCTGCACCTTGAATCCTGTGTTCATTTTTGGGCTCCTCACTGCAAGAAGGACATGAAGGTGCTGTAGCATGTCCAGAGAAGGACAACAGAGCTGGGGAAAGGTCTGAAGCACAAGTTATATGAGGAGCAGCTGAGGGAGCTCAGGGGGTGTTCAGTCTTGAGAAAAGGAGGCTAAGGGGCAACATTATCGCTCTCTACAACTACCTGAAAAGAGGTTGTAGCAAGGTGGGAATCAGTCTTTTCTCACAGGTAACAAGTGACAGGACAAGAGGAAATGGCCTCAAGTTGCACCAGGTGTCACGATCTGTCCTTACGAACAGGTGTCGTGATGGTTCGTGGGGTGATCTCAGGGTGCAAAAAACCGACACGGCACAGGCGATTTGCAGTAGTAATCAAACAAGTGCAATTTTATTGAAATAACCACAACAGAAATGCATTGGGGACGGAACCAGGGAAAAAAGGAGAAAAGGGAAAAGAGGGAGGAAGAAGAGGAATGGGTTATAGCTACCAAACGTGGTGCTGCATTATCCTTTGGGGTCCAGCTCATGGAGTCCGCCAGGTCATGTCCAGGGAGATCTCAGAGGCACAGTTCATCTGGACCCTAATTATACTCTTTTTTGTTGGGGGAAGGGGGAATAAATTTCGCAACTGAAACAAAGGTCTTCAGGGGGGAAGTGTTGTGGTGTGTTTGTTTTACTCTCCCTTTGCTTGATTTGTTCTCCCTTTGCTTGAAGTTGGAGTGCTCTGTTCACCCCCATGTTGTAACGATTCTGCCCAGGTTCTCCCTCCTCTCCCAGTTAAATGTCAATCATTCTGGTCCCCATGGCGCCAAATGTATCCAGTTCTACTGCTCCCCGGTTACCCTGACAACTTAATGTACATTGTCGTGGTTTAGGACAAATTAGGGGAAATCTCCAAAAGGGAGCCCCCCAAAACAAAACAAACCTCCAACCACCCCTCCCCCAACACCGGGTTCAGGAAGGAATTTCTCAGAGGAGCAAAGTGGAAAACAAAACCTATTTATTTACAAGTAACAAAAGAACACTCCCCAACACAAGAAAAGAAAAGAGTCCAGACTGTGTTGTGAAGGGCGCTGAGCTTCTGTCGCAGGCTCCGGGTGTCCTGGAGCTCTCAGGTCAGGTCCAGAGCCGGTCCAGTATCTTCAGGGGAGGGTAAGTATTGAAGTTGGAGGGAGACGACCCACCTTGCGTTGGTCAGCCATCGACTCCGATTTATTGATCAATCAGGCACCTTTTATAACAGTGTTAATCAAGTTCATGCATATTGCAAAATCTGAGCTCACAATAGGTCAGAGATAACATACCAACCCCTCCTTATGTTTTCAATACCAAGATTTGGGTTCTCAAAATTATTCTTGCTTTCCCAAAACAGCCAAAGATAGAACATCCACTTGTTATGAGAAAGCTGCCTGAGAACTCTGATGTGCAAGGCTCTCAAGGCCTTCATGTTTGTCACTTTTACCTTATTAAAAATAACCTGAGAACCTCTGCTGTTCACAGAAACAGGCTGTGAGAACCTGCTCCTCACAGCTGCCTTCTAGGCCATCTCTGAAAAAATCTCCAACAGGTAAGAAAAAGGGAACAAAAGAAAAGGAAAAGAAAAAAAACAGCGCAAAAAGCAGAAAGCAAGCAAGCAAGCAAGCGGCTAGCCAAGCCAAGCAGCAAAAGGCCAAAAGCAAAAGTGCCTGGTCACACACTCCCTCCTCTCTTCCCCGCCCCGCCGCAGCAAGACGGCCGGGGGGGTGGGGAGAAAAGGCACAGCTGCTAGACACAACACACGATATTGGGATAAAGGCTGTCACCCCACGACACTCCACCCCTTATCCCATATCGTGAACATACAATAAAAACTTTCATTTCACTTACTCACACCTTTGACACTTACGCATTCCTCTCATCTTACTTGCTCAGACCTTTGACACTTACAGTTTCCTTCTGTCTCACATTCAACAAACAATGACATTCTTATATGAGTCTCATCCCACAATCAGGTCTCCCTGAGGTACACACCGTGTTATACCATCTTTTTGCATTATCCACCATGTATAACCTGGTCCTTGAGCAAAGAAAATCCCACGGATGGGTTTGTCTGTACTCGAGGCAGGGTTGATCCATACTGTCTTTCCCAACAAACCTCTGACATGGGCCACTGGGGCTTTATCCCCATCTACTATATTAAGGAGCTCAGACTGAGCAGGACCCGCTCGGTTGGTGGAACCTTGAGTGTTAACTAACCAGGTAGCCTTTGCCAAATGCTGCTCCCAGTTTTTTAAAGACCCCCCACCCAATGCTTTTAAGGTGGTTTTTAACAATCCATTGTACCTTTCCACTTTCCCTGCAGCTGGTGCATGATAGGGGATATGGTATACCCACTCGATGCCATGTTCCCTAGCCCAACTATTAATAAGATTGTTTTTAAAATGAGTTCCATTATCCGACTCAATTCTCTCGGGAGTACCGTGCCTCCAAAGGACCTGCTTTTCAAGGCCCAAGATAGTGTTACGGGCTGTAGCATGGGATACAGGGTAGGTTTCCAACCATCCTGTGGTGGCTTCTGCCATGGTTAGTACATAGCGCTTGCCCTGGCGGGTTTGAGGCAGTGTGATGTAATCAATCCGCCAGGCCTCCCCGTATTTGTACTTAGACCACCGCCCCCCATACCAGAGGGGCTTCACCCGCTTGGCCTGCTTAATGGCAGCGCACGTCTCACAGTCACGAATAACCTGAGAGATACTGTCCATGGTTAGATCCACCCCTCGGTCTCGTGCCCACTTATAGGTGGCATCTCTACCCTGGTGGCCTGAGGCATCATGGGCCCATCGTGCTAAGAATAACTCTCCCTTATGCTCCCAGTCGAGATCTATCTTCAACTCCCCTGTCTTTGCAGCCTGATGTACTTGCTGGTTGTTTTGCTGCTCTTCATTAGCTCTACTTCTGGGGACATGGGCATCTACATGGCGAACCTTCACAGGTAACTTCTCTAACCGAGTAGCGATATCTTTCCACTCTTCCGCAGCCCAAATTGGTTTTCCTCTGCGCTGCCAGTTGGCCTCTTCCAACTCTTCAGCCATCCCCATAGAGCGTTGGCTGCCATCCAAGAATCGGTATACAAATAGAGCCTTGGCCACTTCTCTCTCTCTGCAATACCTAGGGCCAGTTGAATAGCTTTGATTTCAGCAAATTGACTGGATTCACCCTCTCCTTCAGTAGCCTCTGCAACCCGTCGAGTGGGACTCCATACAGCTGCTTTCCACCTCCGTTTCATCCCTATGACACGACAAGAACCATCAGTGAATAGAGCGTAACGTGTTTCTTCTACTGGCAACTGATTGTATGGCAGAGCTTCCTCAACCCGGGTCACTGGCTCTTGTTCCTCATCTGTGACACTAAAGCTTTCACCTTCGGGCCAATTTGTAATTATTTCTAGAATCCCAGGGCGATTTAACTTCCCAATTCGAGCGCGCTGCGTAATGAGGGCAATCCACTTACTCCAAGTAGCACTGGTGGCATGGTGGGTAGAGGGAACCTTTCCTCTGAACATCCATCCCAGCACCGGTAGTCGGGGTGCCAGAAGGAGTTGTACCTCTGTACCAATCACCTCCGAGGCGGCTTGGACTCCTTCATAGGCGGCCAAGATTTCCTTTTCTGTTGGAGTATAGTTATCTTCAGACCCCCTGTAGCTCCGACTCCAAAATCCCAATGGTCGGCCTCGGGTCTCGCCAGGTAGCTTTTGCCAAAGGCTCCAGGACAGACCATGGCTCCCGGCTGCAGAGTAGAGCACGTTCTTCACATCTGGTCCCGTCCTGACTGGACCAAGGGCTACAGCATGAGCGATCTCCTGCTTGATCTGGACGAAAGCTTGCTGCTGCTCAGGGCCCCAATGGAAGTCGTTCTTCTTGCGGGTAACCAGATAAAGGGGTCTCACAATCTGACCATACTCAGGGATGTGCATCCTCCAGAAACCTATAGCACCTAAGAAAGCTTGCGTTTCCTTCTTATCAGTTGGTGGGGACATAGCAGTGATTTTGTTAATAACATCTGCAGGAATCTGACGCCATCCATCCTGCCACTTCACCCCCAAGAACTGAATTTCTCGGGCAGGTCCCTTGACTTTGCTCTTCTTAATGGCAAATCCGGCGTCCAGGAGAATATGAATTATCTTCTCCCCTTTTCTCGAACACTTCTTTTGCCGTGTTCCCCCAAACAATGATATCATCAATATATTGCAGATGTTCTGGAGCCTCACCCTCTTCTAGTGCAGCCTGGATCAGTCCATGACAGATGGTAGGACTGTGTTTCCACCCCTGGGGCAGTCGGTTCCAGGTATACTGCACTCCCCTCCATGTAAAAGCAAACTGAGGCCTGCATTCTGCTGCCAGAGGGATGGAGAAAAACGCGTTAGCTATATCAATGGTTGCGTACCACTTTGCTGCCTTGGACTCCAGCTCGTACTGCAGTTCCAGTATGTCTGGTACAGCCGCACTCAGTGGTGGAGTCACTTCATTCAAGGCACGATAGTCCACAGTCAATCTCCATTCTCCGTCAGATTTTCGCACTGGCCAGATAGGGCTGTTAAAGGGTGAGTGGGTTTTACTGACCACCCCTTGGCTCTCCAGCTCTCGAATCATCTTGTGGATGGGGATCACGGCATCTCGATTCGTCCGGTACTGCCTGCGGTGCACTGTTGAGGTGGCAATTGGCACTCGCTGCTCCTCTACCTTCAAGAGTCCTACTGCAGATGGGTTCTCTGATAGTCCAGACAAGGTATTCAATTGTTTAATACCCTCTATCTCCACTGCAGCTATTCCAAAAGCCCACCTGAATCCCTTAGGATCTTTGTAATAGCCATTCCGGAGGAAGTCTATGCCCAAAATACACGGAGCCTCTGGACCAGTCACAATCGGATGTTCCTGCCACTCCTTCCCAGTCAAGCTCACCTCAGCTTCCAATAAAGTCAACTGTTGTGATCCCCCCATCACTCCAGCAATGGAAACAGGTTCTGTCCCCACGTGTTCCGATGGCATTAAGGTACATTGTGATCCAGTGTCAACCAATGCTTCATAGTCTTGTGGCTCTGATGTGCCAGCCATTGATCCACACCTTCCAAAAAAACCCAGTTCTCCCGTGCTCTTCTGGCTGGAGGCAGGGCCCTCTAAGCCAGATTGTCCTTCTTTCCTTGGGCATATGCCTTAGAAGTTCTTCAGGGGATCAGACATGTCATCGTCATCGTCATACTTAACATCTCGGCTACGAGCGACCGGAGCTGTTATCTTTTTGGTGATACTTTCTTTTTTCTTCAAATCATGAAACGTTGTGCCAAAGCAGGCGGGGGTTTTCCCATCCCATCTCCTCATGTCTTCCCCAGACTCAGCGGGAAAAACCCCATAACTCAGCCCGTGGGATGTACCTGCTCTCCCATCAAAGGAGCGCCAGCGTTGGACACCAGGGCTCTAATTTGTACAGTGAGATTTGATAAGGTCCCCCTTAATCTCTTCCGGAGTTTCTTATGATTCTCCTCTATTTTGTCCTCTGTTTCTGCAGTCGGGTTTTACTGCTGCTTTTTGGGATGAGTTGGGCCATGCACAGCATCTGCGTCGCTCGAAGCTTCTTTCCCATATCGAGACAGTTCATATGTATCATCTGCTTTTTTTATTGCTAGGGCAGAAGCGTTTCAGGTGGCCCAAGTCGCACAAGTTTCCTCCACATTATCGGAGTGCATGGCACCAGGTCCGGATTCCTAGTTGTGTCATCTGAAAAAATGAGCTCTGCCACCGCCATCTCTCTCAGGCGTTGGATCCCCTGTTCTATGGTCTTCCACCGTGTCTGCTGCATATAGAGATCATCCGTACACAAGTATCGTTCTGCTACGGTTCTTAGGACCCGTTCCCAGAGGCTGTGAGGGTTAGCCCCCTCTATACCTTGTGGATGGCAGGATCATGTGACAGGGATCCAAATGCTCGCTTCAGTACCATCCAAATCGTAACCTCCCCTGCAGCATCCCAAAGGCGGACTAACAACTAAAATTATAGATTCTCAGGTTGTCGGCTGTAATACTTTTTAGGCCTCTGAGGTCTTCAGAGAAAAGGAGTCAATATTAGCTCAGATTCTGTGCCCCTTGATGTGGCCTCTGATTTTTTGGGGAGGGTCCTTTCCTGATCATCCTCATCATCCTCACCTTTCGATCGGTCTTGCCTTTACACTTTCCACCTTTGTATTAGCTGCAAAAGCCCTGGTTTGGGGCTATTGTTGATTCAGCTACTAGCCCGGAGCCTGGGATGTTTGCTGCAGCCTGGGTCACTGGGAAAAGTACTAATTATCTCCTGTTCCCCTTTTGCTATCTGCTTTCCCACAGTTTAGCAGAGTACGGTAAACAACGCCAAGGGCCCAGCTCATGCAGTAATCCTTTCTTCCTTAGTATTACCCTGGCACTTCTCCCCCAATACTTTGCCACCTCGATGGATTTTTGAATTTGATCAGATGGAAAGTCCAGTCTATAGGATCAGAAAATTCTTTAAAGTTGGCCCATATCCTCCATTTCCCACTCAGTCAAGATTTTTCTGTTTGTTTTACTCTGAATCAGGAGTCTCTCTAACCCTTAAGAAATCTCAGTTTCATTTTATATACACTCAGACAGTATGAGAAGGGTTAATAAATTAAATGCGAAAGTGTTTCTTTCAAATAGGGGGAAAATTAGTATTTTTAATGGATGTCAAA